>NW_006408768.1:2547581-2564578 GCF_000296735.1 Chrysochloris asiatica | reverse complement strand
CAAAGCAACTAGAAGAAATGAAGCAGTAAATGAATTGAACAGCAAACGTCAAAGGGTAGCATGAGAAGAAAAAGTATTATAATGAAATGCCCAAAGACCTGAAGTTAGAAAACCAAAATGGAAGAATATGCTTAGCATTTCTTAAGCTGAAAGATTCAGGTCTGGTATGGCACTGTGGGCAAAGGCACTGGACTGATTTTAGAAGTAGATCACCAGGCTTTCTTTCAACCCACCTCTGTGTAGACTCAAACCTCTAGTCTTTTGATTAGCAACTGAGTATATTAACTTTAGTCTCTTTTCCCTTTTATTTTTATTTTCTTGACAGATTTTCTGAAATGACATTGCTCTTCCTTTGTCTATCTCTTCCTGTCTTAGTTATCTTGTTGTTGTTAAGTGCCATCGAGTTGTTTCTGATTCATAACAACCCTATCTAGGATTCCCGAGGAGCAACTGGTGAGTTTGAACCTTAGTTTTCTGCTTCTGCTGCTACTGCGTTAGTGACAACTAATGGGTTCTGACCCATAGAGATCCTATATAGGGTTTCCAAGGAGCAGTTGGTAGCTTGAACCTTGTGATTCAAACTAACTTTGCAATCCAGCACATTAACCCACAGCACCACAGAATTCTGCTATAATAGACATACTACAAGTGGATAGCTTTAACAAACAGAAATTGATTCTGTCACAATTTAGGAGGTGATAAGTTCACATTTTGGGTGCCAGCTCCAGTAGAAAACTCTCTCTCTCTTTTTGTTGACTCCGGGAGAAGGTCTTTGTCATCAGTCCTCTAATGGGCCCAGGAGGTCCCACTTTGGCTCCAAAGAAAGCGCTTCACTCCTGGCTCTCCTTTGTTAGTGGTAGTAAGACCCTTTAAGTGCTGCCTGCTTATTTAATCCCTTTTGTAGCTCAAAAGAGATTGACTTCAAACACAACCTAAGCCTGCCTCATTGCTTTATAGAGGTGAAGATTTACAGCACATAGGATAGCTATATCAGATCACAAAATGGAAGATAATTACATCTCTTTGGGGAAGACACAGTTCAATTGCTAACACTCTTTCTTTAGAGAGCATAGCACCTGTCCATCTTATTTGCCACTGTCTCCTCAGATTTTTGTCAAATGAATGAATTCATGAAAGAATATTTGAATAATGCTTTATATTTTACAAGAAAATCTGTAGAATACTATCTTTTTTTCTGATTATTATTTAATCCTACAACAGACCTATGAGGTAAATACTTCCATTTTCTTCATTGTAGTGAGAAAGAAGTTGAGAATCAGAAAAGTATGTATCTTGCCCACTAATCTACGTAAAAATACAATAAAATGAAGATCTGACATTTGGATCATTTTCTGTAATATAAATGTGCTCATTCAATGATTTTTTAAAAACAAACATTTATTATGATTATGTGCCAAGAGTTATGTTTGGAAGACACTGAAAAAATTTCAAGCAAAGGGGAGACAAGATATTCTTGACTTTGGAATATGAGACATGACTGTTTTTCTTCCAACATGGCTTTCAAATGTATTCTGCCAGATCTTTCTTCCTCAACTTTTGACAATGTATCTGAAAGATTATGTATGTTTCCAGTCACTTTCAGCTTTAAGAACAGTCTTATTTTGACAACTGAATCATTGACAGATATTAAATAGTCAGTAGTCTCAATCAAAACATCAATCTCACATTCAATCCATCTTGACCTGGGCCTTGAAGCCAGCAGTAGGGGAGGAAATGAAGTCAGGTCTGTCATTTTTGTTTCCGGTTCCTTTAAGATGAATGGAAGGAATGGGAGAAACTCTCTCCTGTGGGTACATTCCCAGATTCTTTAAGAAAGTCTGCATGGCACACTTCTCTGACAAGTTGTTGTCTTCTAGAAGTTTTCTCTGTGACCTTCGCAGCTCTTGCTGCCACATGTGTATTCCACAGAACATTACTCCAAGGAGGTCAGCTACCTTGTGTGGTGTGTGTCCACCCCCTGAGACCCATGTCTCCTTGCTAGTTAAATGCTGGCAGTTCAGGCTGTAATACTCTTTCTTATTTTTCTCTACTTGGGTTGCTCCAGATCGCTACAGGAGAAAGGCAGGTGAGAAAGGTAGGCACCAATATCTCTCTCAAATAAGTCTGCAAACCTCAGCAACAGAAGCTACATTCTCCCAACAACTTTCTATTGTGATTTCTTCTGGGGCCTAGCAGTGGGCCTCCAAGTACATATAATTCAGCAGACATCAAGCTGGGGAGTGTGTTGTCAGTCTGTCCTCTTTGCAGGTACCTCGAGTACTCATGAAAAACTCTTTTGCAGCCAATGTCCCTTGACTTGAGTGATAGTCCTCTGTTCTTCCCCATGCAAGGGAGGATAAAACAGTCAAGTACTCTTTCCCTCTACCCCGGGCACCACTTACTCCCTCTTCCTCAATGCCCTGCTCTCTCTGCACATATAGGTTTGGTGGAGGGATGAAGGGCAGGTGGAAGAAGAAGAACCCATTTGATCAACTCTTAGCAAGTCCTAGGATAAGGCGGTTGGTAGCTCTAGGGCTTCTAACAATGTCTTATTTTTTCTCAGTATTGAGGTTCCAAGCAAAGGTTGAAGACTACAGCAAAACCCTCATTATACCTCATGCTTCATCTTGTGTATGTATTACCATGGTAAGACCCTGAGGAACTGACTAGAAGAAAATGAGACTGAAAATAGGGATTCCTGCTAGTAACACAGATGAGAAATGAATTTAAGTAGTGGCAACGGGAATGGAGGGGGAAGGAATGGATTTTTAAAATATTAACATTCACTACTGTTGTTGTTAGATGCCATTGAGTAGGTATCAACTCACAGTGACCTTATGCATAGCAGAACGAAACACTGCCTGATCCTGGGCCAACCTCACTATCATTGCCAAGCTTGAGCCCATTGATGCTGCCACTTTGCCAATCCATCTCATTGGGGGTCTTTCTCTTTTTCTCTAACCCTCCACCCTACCAAATATGATAGCCTTCTCTAGTGACTGGTCCCTCCTGACAATATGTCTGAAGTATAAGAGATAAAGTTTGGCCATCCTGGCCTCCAAGGGGCACTCTGGCTGCACTTCTTACAACACAGATCTGTTGGTTCTTTTGGCTGCCCATGGTACTTTCAATATTCTCCTCCAACACCATAACTCAAAAGCATCAATTATTCTCCGGTCTTCCACATTCACTGTCCAGTTTTCGCATGCATATGAGGTGATTGAAAACACCATGGCTTGGGTCAGGCGCACCTTAGTCCTCAAGCTGACATTTTTGTCTTCAACACTTTAAAAAGGTCTTGTGCAGCAGATTTGACTAATGCAATACATTGTCTGATTTCTTGACTGCTGCTTCCATGAGTGTTGATAGTTGATCAAGAAGAATGAAATCCTTGACAACTTCAAGCTTTTCTCCATTGATAAGAATGTTGTTTATTGATCCAGTGGTGAGGACTTTGTTTTCTTTACATTGAGATGCAATCCATACTGAAGGTTGTGCTCTTTGATCTTCATCAGTAAATATCAGAGACAAACAAGGGTTCAAATATGGCTTTCGGGTTTCTGGATGGAGTAAGTGATAGAGCCACTCACAAAGACATGAGAGAGAAGGAAGAGCAGCATTTGAGAAAAGATGGTGAACTGGTTTGAGTGTCCTAAGGTTTGACAGCCAAATGGAATTGAGTGGGTCTCGTCACTTCTTCCCAGAGCTAGAAAACATCCCTACCTTACTATCAGAAGAGGAAGGACATCACTGATATATTACAGGGGTCACTGCAGTGAAGTGCCTAATGCTCCCCTCCAGACTAGGTAATGATTACAAGGGCCCTTGTAAAGTCTTCAGTAGAAAGAGACTTGTATTTTCACCAGTGGCTTTTTATTTGATGGGATGGAGAAATGGAATGAAGAATCCTAAGAATGACAAAAAGAAAATAAATATTTCTCAAGTTACCCCAAATCAAACCCAAACATTTGAGAGGAAAGAATCAAATATGTAGAGGATGGTCCACATATAAAAGTTACACTTCACTAAACTACTTACTTCCAGTAGTTATATACTTTGTTTGCTTAACACAAATGGAGTCTTTCCCTTCCTGTATGCTTGCCTTCCCCAACTCCCAGAGCGTGTGTCAGAATTCACATCTGCTTTTGTTTTCTACTTCTTTTGAAGCAGTAGGCCAATTTGCAACACTCACTTTCATGCCAGTATAACCATGCTATCGTGTGGGTAAGCTTTTAGTTCCACACCCTGCATAGCTTTGCCAAAGTCCCTGAGGAAGCTGAAGGGGAAGCCAAGAACAGCACAGAGCTTCAGACTTCCAGGGGTCTGAGCCCACGGCCTCTCCTTCTCCTCTCTCCACAAGTGGTCCCTGACTCTGATGAGCAGTTTTTGCTTTTAAAAGAAGCAAATCAACTGTCACTTAAAAGCCTTGTAAATGTGGATCTATGTGAGCAAGTACAGCCACTTAGTAGCATTGTTGTTGTTGCTGTTCTACACAGAGTTGGCTGAATTGGAGCTGGTAGAACTAAACATTGTCTGATCCTTCACCACCTTCATGATCTTTAGTAACAGGGCAATGTTCTCTGTGATTCAGTTGGCTTACACTGGCTAATATTCGTAAGGGATTGCCAGATCTTTCTTCTTACTCTGTTGTATTCTGGGAACCCTGCTGGAATCTGTCTACCATAGGTGACCCTGCTGGCACTTGAAATAATAGTAGCATAGCTGCCAGCATCATGGAAACACTGAAGCCACTACATTATGATAAATTGACAGAAATTTCTAACAAAACACTGAACCTATGCCTCTGAGTCAATTCCAGCTAATGGACACTCACTCCACAGGGTTTTCTTGGCTGTAATCTTTACAGAAGCAGGTCAGCAGGCTTTTTTTCTGCTGTTGCAGGATGGTTTCGAACCTTTAACTTAGTTACTCATTACCACCAAGTCAATTGACTCATAGCAACCCATTCGGGCAGAGTAGAACTGCTACTCTGCATTTTTGAGATTGCAAACTTGTATGGGAATAGACAGCCTCATCTTTCTCCCTTGGACTTGTGATTAGCAGTCTGCTGTCTAACCCACTGCACCACCAGGATTCCACCAGGGACCACAACATTCCTCGAAGATCCCTCAAGATAGAAGCCTGTTCTACTTTCTGAAGTATCCACATAACTCAAGTATTGGAGAATGTCACAATTTTGATGAGAGAAGGTATCATTTTTACGGGCTGATTAAAATATTTTAGGACAGGAGATGTCTTTCATATAGCAGTTAAAGTCACTGAAAAAAGTTCATTTATAACACAGACAATATGACCATCCTCATGTAAGAAAGATGAGACTCATTTGTAAACCACTGTGTGTTGCTTGTAAAAGTGCCATTGAGTAGGCATTAGTCATGGAACAGTAGCAAATATTTACCAAGTACCTGCTATGTGCCACCCACTCAGATTTGTTGTTGTTAAGTACTCTATAGCGACCCTGTAGAGGGTTTCTGAGTATTTCTGGTGGGTTTGAACTGCTGATCTGATGATTCACAGTCTAGGGCTGATTCTACAGCACTACATTCTGGATAGACTCATTTAGTTAGGTAAAAGAGCTCTGGTAGTGGTTACGAATAAGGCTTCTAACTGCAAGGTCACAGTTTGAAACTACCAGCTGTTCCATGGGAGAAAGATGAGGATTTCTGCTCCCATAATCATTTACAGCCTCAGAAACACTGTACAGGGTCGCTATGAGTCGGAACCAACTCCACAGCACACCACCACCATAGGGTAGAGCCAATTCAAAGATGATGACACTGAGATGAGGGAGGTGTGGTCAAAGTCACACAACTCATAAGAAAGTTGTGTGCATCAAAGATGATGCTATTCACTAAACTGATAAAACCAGAGAGTAGAGGGGTTTTGTCCCAGTGAGAGCAGTAGGGAGAAATGTGACTGAGTACAATGCAATTTGTCTTCCAGGTCACCTTGCCTTGAGATTCTGCTAGGGCACATCCTAAACAAAATGTATTTTGTACATGAAGCCTAAGACTTCATTTTAGACCCGGAAAAGGTTACAGTAAATATTTTATAACAGATATCATATGGGTTAATGAGCCAGACTACAAAGCCATTTGAACTGCAAGGTCAGTAGTTCAAGCTCACTAGCTGCTCCTTGGGAAGCCCATACAGGGTCACTATGGGTCGGAACCAACTCGATGGCACTTAACAACAACAACAAATCATATGAATAAAGCACTCTGGTGGTGTTGTGGTGGATTAACGGTTGGCTGCTAACCCCCTAAAAGATGAGTCTGCCTGCTCCTAAGGAGCACTTCCACTCTTTCTGCTAGGCTTGCTAGGAGTAGTTGATGGCAGTGGGTGTTGGTGGTGGTGGATTATTTATGTACATTATTTATGATATCACTATAAGTTATTTTAATATTTGCTATGAAAAATATTTCTAGGATAAACTAGTTACTTTCAAAACTTAATAAAGTATATTAGAATACAAACATTTCTTAAAAGTGAATTTAAGATCTTACAGTGTCTCAAGACACAGAATTTCTAAGATATACATTGTTGCTGCTTTTAAGTACTGTTGAGTTGATGCCAACTCATAGTGACCCTGTATAGGGTTTCTGAGGAGTGGCTTTTAAATTAGAACCACTGATCTTGCAGTTCAAACCACTGACCTTGAAGTTCAAACTGACCTTGTGGTCCAGTGCTTATCATACAGTGTCACATCAGGACTCCAGGACTAGAAAATCTTTATTCTTAAGCTCTGGTTTCTTTTTTACAATTGGGGTTTTTCTCCTATACGTGTAGTTTAAAAAACTAAACAAAAGAAATTTGGTATGATTTTGCCCCAGATTTGTAAACAGGACAACAGTACAATAACATATAGCCACCATTGGCCTGTCCTGGTGTGGTGCTGTGGGTTAATGCCCTGGATTACAAGGTTGCTTTGAACTACAAGGTCAGTGTTTCAAGCTCACCAGCTATTCCTTGGGGAATAGTCGATTCCAGCTTATATGGTCACTACAAGCTGGAATCAACTTGACGGCACTTAACAACAACCACTGGACTGCAGTCCCTGTTGATTCAAAGGGTTAACCTCTTTGGCTGCTAACCAAAAAGTTGGAGGCTTGAGTCCAGCTAGAGGTGACTTGGAAGAAAGTCCTGCCAATCTATTTCAGAAAGTTCAACCATTAAAAGCCCTATGGAACACAGCTCTGGGTTTGCCATGAGTTGAGATCAACTTGTTTTTAGATGTTTACCGTTGGACTAGTTTTCTTTCCCACACATTCCTCATATAATAGAAATTATTTTAATTTACCGTTGTTTAAATGTAACACCGTTTGACAGTCAGAGGCCAGATCATTTTGTAAAGTCTTCTGCATACACCCTATACCTCCTCCCTGGCTGCCACATCACTGCCTCTGTTGCTGACCACTGTCCTATGTTCACCCCCTCACACACACACACACCATGTCCTCTGCCAGAAGGGCTGCAATGCTCACCACTCCATCTTCTCTCGATACTCAGTGTCCAGCTGGGCAGCCCATTTCTCAGAACAGAACTTACAACAGAAGCTAGGGTGCAGCTCAGAGATGATGTCACTTCTCCCCACTGGAAGCCTTTTAGACCAGAGCCCTAGCCAATATTAGCACAGAAAGACAGGAAAACCTTACTGAGTCTAAGGCTAACTTCTCTAGGACAATTGACTATACAGATATTCATTCCCTGCAGGAAATATCTTACCCTTTCTGCAGGTGCTATCTGAACCTAAGGCCTCAAGAAAGTCACAAAATAACTCCATATGTTGTTAAGTGCCATCTAGTCAGTTCTGCCTCATAGCAACCCTGTATAGGGTTTCCAAGGAGTGACTGATGGGTATGAATCGCTGACCTTGCAGTTTGCAGACCAGTGCTTAACCTACAGCACCACACCAGGACTCCAAGATAAGGACTATGGCAGTGACAAGTTATATTATGTGATGCAGTTGCTGTTGTTACAGGCCATCAAGTCCATTCTACCTCATTGCAACCCTGTATCGGGTGTCCAAGGAGTGGCTGGTGGGTTTGAACTGCTGGCCTTGTGGTTAGCAGTCCAATGCTTACCCTACACCAGGATAATAAAGTATAACTAACACCATAAATGAATGAGCAACAGCCCAGCCCACAATGAACTGCATCAGATGTTGCTTGACCCCTTCCCAGACCACCATTACCATGAAGGAAACAGTTTCCTCAGTCCACCATTATAGTTCTGCAATTGCTCCAAACAATAGCTCAGAGAAGAGCCCCAAGCACCAGCAATAGGACATTGTATAGTTAATATAACTGATCTGAATGATTAATGCAACCAAGAGACATAGATTTGTCCCCTCAGGGCAAACCCCCTTCCAAGACTAAGACTCAATGGGAATACACGCTCTGATTGGTGACCACGTTCATCACTGATAAGGGGAAGTGAGGGAAAAATAGCAATGAAGCTGTGAGCTAAGCCCTACAATGTTCAATAGACTCCTGTGAACCTGGATGGAGACCTGTTTGGCTAGCAGTGAAGCAAGACCTAGGGACTCTTGGGCCCAAAGTCAGTGACATAGCCACAGAGGACTAGAGTGGAAAGTGTAGCATCAAGCTGATAAGAAGAGAGGGTCATATGCATAAGAACACCCACACTTGCAGATAATACCCACTTGACCTGGCTTCAATGACTGGATGATCAGAGCTCAATTAGAAGAAGAAAGAAGAGGGAAAAAAGAGTAATCTGATACAATTTGATGAACTTGACCTACACCTATGGGTGCAGTAGCTCAAAAGAGGGAACAAATCTTTATAGTGAGGATCATTCCTACCCCTACCATACACAGAGTAGACAGGGATGGGCAACTTGGACATTGGTTACCCAAAATGGGGGAGCTACAAAGGCAAGAAGTGACTGGCTTACAAGCTTTCACAAGAGGGAGCCTAGATCCAGAGGGCATGGAGGAAGGTAGAATCTCCACTGAGAAGTATCCAATCTGTCTAAGCGGGGCTGATGAAAGGAGATGCGGATAGGTCTCTTGTGATATAATAGTGAATAATTATTATCAGGACTGATTGTGAGGGTTGGAAATGTAAAGGTAGATGGTTTGTAGCAAAAGGAGGGGAGTGATTGACTTTGCAGTTCAAGAGTGGAGGTCCCTGGGACCATCAAGGGAGAAGAGCAGAGAGTGGGACCCTACCCAGAGAAGGAAGCAGTGACTCCAGAGATGGAGGCAGTGATGTGAACAGTTGGAGTGGCTGGGGACTTTAGACTCAGAGAGGGGTTGTGTGCTGATGGCCGGGGGTCAAGTTTGCAGGGTATACCCTTTGGTTGGTTGATGATGCATGGAGGGGATTGTAACCATAGCAATGAAATGGTATTCAATAGGATGAATGTAAAGCTAATGTTCTCCCATGTAAACTATCACATAATTCATAATAAAACATTTTTTTAAAAAAAGAGATAAAAATTTGCAAAAGAAGAAAACACATTTCTACTGGTCTTTTCCCTTACCACATTCAGGTCTTCTCACAAAAGTTATGCTTGTTTCACAAGGAGCCTACTCAAAGTGTATCTAATTGTTGTCATAAGCTGCTTTCAAGTTGGCTTCCCATTCATGGTGAGCCCATATACAATGGATTGAAACATGATGGGTTACAGGTAAGACCTTTGTGAACTTAATGTTTTCTTTAGTTGATTTTTTAAAGCAGATCTTAGTACATCTTTGTCTAGACGCTCCACTACAACCTGGCTGGCACCAAAGCAACACACAAACTTGCACTGACAGACAGGGTCAACTGCACACGAGGTGTTTGATTAGGAATCATACCCAGATGACCAACTCCACAAAACTGCCTAAAACCCCTTTAAAAAGTTGAAACACTGAAGGCTTCTTCAGGCTCAGGCTGGGGCTTAACAAGCATCTCTTCTTGCATGTTTAGATCGCCACTTGGGAAACATAAGTAAGATTAGCTGCACTGATGACAAGAACATAAGCAGGCTGGCTTTTTCACACTGCAGGTCAAACATGGGCAGTGTCTGAATTATCACCTGCTCCCCTGGCTATGGACCACTGTGCTGCAAGGACACTATCAAGCAGACTGAATGGCACACAGATGGTGGAGTGGCCAGAGTCCCCTTAGGTCCTGCTGACCATTCCATAGGTATAGCCAGCTTTTACTAGGACAACAAAAAGGGCTGAGTGAAGTCTAATTTGTGCCTGATCTCCGCCAATGCTCTTTAATCTAGACTGAACTGTGTGGTTTGCTTCATTGCAAACTATTATTGTTGTTTATTAGGGCAGTTGAGCCAGTTACAACTCATAGCAATCTTGTATAAAGCTTGTGAGATGGCAAATCTTTGCATGAGCAGAGAGCCTCATCTTTCTCCCATGGAATGCGTTGTGTGCTCAAACCTATGACCTTATAGCTAACAGTCCATATCCTACAGAATCATCATGCTCCCCTTATTGCAAAATAAGAATGATACTATTTCCTGTCCATGATGTTCAGTGGCATAAGGTACATGAAAATCCTTTTTATATATAACAAATACTAGACAAATGCAAATTAAAAATATTTTTATGAAATTGTGGGTTTATTCTAATTCACTCTTTGGGGTATGAAACTGCTATGTCTGTTAGAGCCTTCTAAAAGTCTCTTCTCTCTCCTGATTTCTTAGTCTCTGACTTGTATTCCCTACATGCCTCCTCTCCAGAGTACTGTAAGCACTTTCGATGGGAGCCCCGCCAACCTGGCATCAGTGCTCTTGGCAGGGACTGCTTCAGTTTTCAAAGAGCGGAGCTTTATGATACCTTAAGATCATCTCTAAACTGCCTTGATTTCATAGCGATTTTGTTGTTTTTGAAACTTTCCCTGACTGTACTATATCCAGGCTGCACATCTACAACTACTTTGAAACTGTATAGTTGATCAAAATATTTGGGGGAACAACAGAGCAATAAGAGTATTTTTAAAATCTGTATGGTGTCTGAGTTAGTGTCCTGGCACCAAATCTGATACTGAGGCCTAAATTTTGAATGTGGGAACTTACTCTGCTCAATCGTTTCATTATTATTAAACACAATGAACATGATTACCTTAAAAATTCAAATACTCTTCCCAGAGATATCTCTTTAGACCACCGCCTTATTTTACTAAGTGACAAGTTATAAGGTTTCTTCTTTGCTTATTAAGAAGCATGAGAATTCCAAGTGGACATCCTCCAAGGCATTCTCCAAATCTCTATTCACATCCAGTGTTTTTTTTTTTGAACACTGGGTTAGGTCTGGTGAGGAGGCATGAGATGTAGTCTCTGATCTTAGAGGCTGTTGTAATTTCAGACCCAGCGCACAGACTTAGAGGAAACACAAAGACTTCAACTGTGTCAACTAAACCCAGCTGGATGCGTAGTGTGACTCTGGTTCTGATAAGCTATAAATTTAAAAATAAAGCTTAAAACTTCTTTGCATTAGCAGAAATACGTGCACATTTCAGGTCTCTGGAGGGCATGGCCTATTTTCTGGACTCTCCTTCATATAATAACTTAGAATCCAGGCTAGCACCGTCTTCTGACACTGCCATCTCAACACCTGGCTTCCAGGGATTTTGTGGCAGAGAATAAAGAGGTGAAGGTAGCTCCCATCTCTTGAATGCCTCGTCTGGTGTCATAGACATTTCAGCTCATATTTCATTGGCCAGAACTAGCTACAAAGACTCACCTAACTGCAAGTTGCCTAGGAATATATGGAAAGGCAGTGAGTGCCACAGTAGCCAGCTCTGATGGACTCCCAAACCTTGGCTTATGAGCTTGTTCACACTTCCCTGGGAAACATAAATTTAGCCTGATAATCATACCCTCCTTTCTCATCTCTGGTTTTCCTTTGCGACTTTATGCTTCCACATGGGCATCAGGGAGAAGTGTCTCCCTCATTTCCAAGACTGACTCTTACATTTTACCCTTTAGCCTCTGGCATTTGACTGCTTTCATGCCAAAACATAATTCTAAATTATCTTGTTTTACTCCAACATGTTCGAATATTCATAGTGTGTATATATCTCAGCTATTTATATGCCAAAAGTACTATTACCTTTGTTTCTTATAATTATTTATTTTTTCTACATCCCTATTCTGTCCTTGCTCATCAAATAAGGCTAAAATTACCTTTAATGTTTGGATCCATGGGGGAATAACTTTCTCCTTAGATACTCCATGCACCTATATGTGTGTATGCAAACAAGGGCTGACCACAAGCTAAGGCCAAGGGCCAGTTCTTCCTCCTCTCTTGTTCTGATGCACACTTAATCCCGCTCTTCTCTCAGTCCTCCTGGCTGAAGACCTCCCACCTCTACTCTGAACACCTAGAGTATTTTGTCTGTTCATCCTTCATATCATTTGGAGCCCCTGAGTGGTACAAATGGTTAACATTGCTGACTGCTAGCCAAAATGTTAGTGGTTCAAATCAACCCAAAGGTGTCTCAGAAAAAAAAGGCCTACTGATCTCAAATGCAAAATAAATCATTGTAAACCTATGGAATACAATTCTACTCTGACATGAGTAGAAATGCTTTAAGTGATTTGGTTTGGGCATTATCACAGCAGTTGTCACTTTGCATTATGGATAGGGGCTATTATTTTCATGTCTTAAATTCCTTACTAAACTCTCATTCAGGCAACTAACATAACTGAGTTGTCCCTATGCTCATCACTTAAAATGTAATTGTCATCAGTTACCAACTACTCTGTTCCAGTTAATATTTACCCTGTGCACAACAGCACGAAATACTATCTGGTCCTATGTCATCCTCACAATCACTGTTTGAATCAATTGTCGCAGCTACTGTGTCAGCCCATCTTACTGTGTCAATCCTTTTCTCTCTGTGTCTCCACTTTACCAAGCATGATGTCCTTCTCCAGGGACTGGTCCCTCCTGAAGTCTCACCATGCTGGCTTCTAAGGTACATTCCGGCTGTACTTCTTACAACACCAATTTTTTTTTGTCCTTCTGGTGGTCCAAGGTATATTATTCTTCACTAAAACCACAATTAAAGTCTATCAATTATTTCCCAGTTTTCCTAATTTGTTATCTAGCTTTTACATGAATTGATATGATTGAAAATATGATGCCTTGAGTCAGGAACACCTTAGTCTTCAATGTGACATCTTTGCTTTTTAATACTTTTCAGAGATATTTTGAACAAGATTTGCCAAACTTTGCTTGATTTATTGATTTCTGCTTCCATGGGCATCAATTAGAGATCCAAATAAAATGAAATTCTGGACAACTTCAATTTCTTCTCCATTTATCGTGACATTGTTTATTGGTCCAGTTGTGAATTTTGTTTTCTTTATATTGAGGTACAATCCATACTGGAGGCTGTCATCTTGACCTTCATCAGTAAGTGCTCCAAGTCTTCATCACTTTCAGTAAGCAGGTTGTGTCATTTGCATAGTGCAAGCTGTTAACACATCTTTCTCCAATCTCAATGCCACATTCTTCTTCATATAGCTCTGCTCTTGAGTTATTCACTCAGCATACAGACTGAATAAAAATGGTAAAAGGATACAACACTGACACACACCTTTTCTGATTTTAAACCACATGTTGTTGTTGTTGTTGTTGTTAAGTGCCGTTGAGTCGAATTTGACCCATAGCAACCCTGTATAGGGTTTCCAAGGAGCAGCTGGTGAGCTTGAACTGTTCCCCTATTCTGTTCCAATGACTACATCTTGGCTTATGTACAGGCTCTACATGAACATAAGTAAATTATCCCAATGTTATGCAGAGTTTCTTATGATTCACACAGTTGAATGCCTTTGCATAGCCAATGAAAAACAGTACGCATCTTCATGGTATTCTCTGATTTCAGCTAAAATCAATCTGATATCAGCACTGATATCTTTTGTTCCATGTCCTCTTCTGAATCCAGCTTGCACTTCTGGTAAGTCTCTGTCATTGTACTGCTACAACTATTTTTTTAATGAACTTCAGCAAAAATTTACATGTGTTTGATATTAATGGCAATGCATTTTGTCATTCATATCCACATTCTGTTGGATCACCTTTCTTTAAAATGGGCACAGATAGAGCTCTCTTCAAGTGGGGTAGTTGTCTTTCAAATTCCTTGGCATAGACAAGTTAATGCTTCCAGTGTTGAAACATTTCAGTTGCTATTCCATCAATTCCTGGAGCCTTGCTTTTTTGTCAATATTTCCAATGCAACTTGAACTTATTTCATCAATACCATTGGTTATTGCTCACACAATACCTTTTAAAATACTGCCTTAGGAGAGGATGCTCCATAAATTTTAAGAAAGATACTCACAACATAGCTATATTTGAAGAGCAAATATCTCTGATGTCTGGAAGTTGTTTTAAAATATTCTAAAAGAGAGTTCTGGTTTGGACAGTGGCAGACAGCCAGGTAGGAAAGGCTCCATGGGGAAGGGATTGTAAACCCAGAGAAGCCGTGCTCACAGAACACCAGAGCTCTGGATCTATCATAAGGTCCAAGACATCAGTTTCCCACAGTTGCAAGTGAAAAAAATCACAGTATAAGGGAAAATACTGCGAGTTAGGAATCGCTCCAGATGGTACTCTCTCTGCAGCAACCCCGTCCAGGCAGAGTTCAGAGGGCATGGCTACAGCCAGACCGGCACAGGGAACCAGTGCTAAAATTGGTGTAGTGACAATTTAAAAAGGAGGTGGGGGGGATTCTACAGATTTTTTTCCTCCTATTCCCTGTCATGCCTTCTTTATCCAGCCTGGACACCTTCAGGTGGGTGGGTGCACACCCACCAAAAAACAAAAAATGTCCAGTGCTGACACCACACTTTTCCCATGGTACAGAGAGAAAGAACTTGGTGGCTACTTATAATGTCAGCCTCAGGGTCGCATCCCTAAAATTAGCTTGTGCAGGAGGACCCTTAACTCTGGACTATATAGCAAGAGAAAAGCAGGCCCATCAGGCATGACAGACAATCCATAGAACAATCTGTAAAACCCCAACATAAAAGGATGCAACTATCTTGAGAATTACGCTGTGCACATGCAGATACCTAACTGACCTTCAGAGACAAAGAGTAGACAATCTTTCTCCCATTAACTTCTCAATATCTATCTGCGCACCTCCATGGTGGTGCCTAGAGGAGGGGTCTGAGTAAGTAGACACCCTCACCCACCTCTAAGGTTTCTAGGGTGCACACGCACTGCTTGTGTAGCAAGGCGACTGGACAGTCAACTACAGTTTTATTTTTGTTTCAAGTGGTGGTTTTTTCTCTTCTTTTATATTGCTTCTGTTTTGATCACATATTTTTCCTGGAGGTGGGAGCTTTTTTCTCCGTACATTACCCAAGAAGAAACAGCAACTGTAGCCATATAGCCAAGCTACAAGCATACCCATAATATTCCACCATTGAGACAAAAACCAATAACAGCTGCTAAACATTACATGCAAAAAGGGAAGCCTATCTCCTGATCATATCCACCAGGAGACACCCAGTAAGCTTAATAAAACAACAACAAACATCCATTTAAGCATTAAAAAAAAAAACCACATAACTACTGGAAATGACAAAATATATTAAACACAGCAAATTATCTCAAAGCATGTCCAAAAACAGAAAAGAGTAACTGAGACAAATGGGCTGGAGACAGACAAAGGCTCCCCAGAAGAGGAAGAGCAGGTTTTGGATTTGCCTGAGAAATAATTCAGAGAATAATATGGAAACAAATTCAACTGCTCTGAAAAGGGGTGGAGGAAAACAAGTAAGAAATCAGGAAAGTACTACAAGAGCAATCAAACAGTATTGATACAGCATTGGAAGCAATTAAAAACCTGCAAAAAGAGGAAGTAAAACTCTATTTGCAGACAATATGATCCTATACATAGAAAACCCCAAAGACTCAGTAAAAAAAAGCAAACTGTTAGACCTCATTGGAAGTTTCAGCAAAGTGGCAGGGTGTAAGATCAACATACAAATATCAGCTGGATTCCTCTATAATAACAAGGACAGTGCTGAAAAGGACATTAGGAAAACAATACCATTTACAATAGCCACCCAAAGGAGGAACTATTTAGGAATAAATGTAACCAGAGAAACAAAGGACTTATACAAAGAAAATTACAAAACACTAATACAAGAAACCAAATGAGACTTACAGAAGTGGAAGAACATATCATGTTCCTGAATACGAAGAATCAACATTGTGAAAATGTCAGTACTTCCTAAAGCAATTTACACATATAATGCAATCCCAATCCAGATTCCAACAACATTCTTCAAAGAGATGGAAAAGACAATTACTAACTCTATATGGAAAGGAAAGAGACCCAGGACAAGAAAAACACTGCTTAAGAAGAAGAGCAAGGTTGGAGGCCTCTCACTCCCTGATTTCAAAATTTACTACATGGCTACAGTGGTCAAACCAGCCTGGTACTGGTACAATGAAAGGTACATTGATCAATGGAACAGAATCGAGAATCCAGAAATTAACCCATCCACATAGAGCCAATTGCTTTTCAACTAAGTGCCTAGGTATATTGCATGGGAAGGAGATAGTATCTTTAACAGATGGGGCTGGCAGAAATAGAAAGCGATATGCAAAAGATTGAAACAGGACCTATACCTCACACCCTATACAAAAACCAACTCAGCATGGATTTAAGATCTATATGTGAACCTCAAATTTATGAAGGCCAATCAATGAAAAAATAGGGACAAATATGAGGGCACTAAATAGGGCATATACAGGCTACCAAACATTTTGAAAAGTACACAAACAAAAATAGACAAAATAGATGAGTGGACATACTAAAAATTAAAAACTTATGTACATCAGAAGACTTCACCAAAATAGTAAAAAGAGGGAACCCACAGAATGGGAAAAAATCTTTTGCAACGACACATCAGATAAGGAATCATTTCTAAAATATATAGGAAACTACAACACCTCTACAAGAAAAAGACAAATAACCCAATTA
>NW_006408768.1:2545304-2546870 GCF_000296735.1 Chrysochloris asiatica | reverse complement strand
AAGGACGGGAAGACAGAGCACAGGATATGGAATAGACACAGGAAAGCTTGAGGACTGCAAGGGGGTGGGGATGCTGGCAATACACAAGAAGGGGGTGGGGAAAAGAAGAACAAGGCGGATAGGAGAACAGTTAGGCAGGTTTACATGGGCTAAGTGGAATGGAGGTACCTTGGAACAACAGGGCTTTGGGATACAGGGATTGAGGCATGGTTTGAAAGGGTAAAAGAGGGGAACAATATTAGGATGTTTGGCTCTCTTTTGAAGTTTGGTTTCCCTTGCCTACCATTGTGAAATAGACAGTTGGGGGTATGGGGGGATAGCCAGAAACATCACAATAGAAAACATGTAAGCCCGTCTTTAGCCTATAACTGATTGGAATACATTAAAGGGTGCTAGAAATTGCCCAGACCCCAAATTGGTGGCGGGGGGCTATAAAGACAAGAAGTGACTGGCTTACAAGCTTTCAAGAGAGAGCCTAGTTCCAGACGTGGCAGGGGTAGGCAGAATTTCCACTGAGTGATTTCCAATCTGTTGGAACTGAGCTGGTGAAAGGAAATGGGGATAGGACTCTGGTGGTACAATAGTGAATGACTGTCATCAGGATTGACTGTGAGGGTCATATATATAGAGGTAGATTTTTTTTTTTTTTTGGTCTGGCAAAAGGAGAGGAGTGATTGATTTTGCAACCCAGGAGCAGAGGTCCCTGGGACCATCAAGTGAGAGGAGCAGAAATTGTGATCCTACCCAGAGAGGCAGTGACGCCAGGCATGAAGACAGAGATGATGTGGACAGATAGAGGGGCTGGGGACATGGGGCTCAGGGAGGGAGAGGAGCTTGACAGCCAGGGGGGTGGGCATGTGGGGTGTATCATTTGGTTATTTGATGAAACATGGAGGGGACTGTAATCATTGCAATGAAATGAAATACAATAAGATGAATGTGAAGCTGAAGTGGGACAGAGATAAATAATGATGTCTGCAAAACCTTGTAACAACTGGGCTCTGTGAAACAGGGATTGAGACACAATTGGAATGGGGAAAAGAGGGGAAATAATGCTAAAATGTTTGGCTGTCTTTTGAATCCTGGTTTCCCTGGCACACCACTATAAAATAGACACTTGAGGAGGAGAGAAAGGAATAGCCAGAAATATCACCATAGAAAGCTTGTAAGTCTGTCTTCTGCCTATAATTGATTGGAATACCTAAAATGGGGCTACAACGTGCCCTGTGAAGGAGGCTTCCTGCGGAGCCTCTGCATTACTCAAGGCCATAGGTGGAATCCTGAACAACATCCAGAATATTCTGAGGTTGGAAATATCCACTTGAGAGGACAAGCAGACCTGCCTGGAGTGGCTAGAAGAATAAAAGATACTTCTTGAAAAAAAGACTGACACAAAAAATACAAAACAGTATAGGCAGACCGACTGATTACTACAAGAACAAGCAAGTTGTTCTACCAGTAGACATCAAGGCAAGTGGTCGGGGCCCCTCAGGGCAAACCTCCTTCTAAGACTAAGACTCAATGGGAATATACGCTCTGATTGGTGACCACATTTGTCACCGATAA
>NW_006408768.1:2518813-2544249 GCF_000296735.1 Chrysochloris asiatica | reverse complement strand
GGTTGATTTTGCAGTCCAGGAGCAAAGGTCCCTGGGACCATCAATTGAGAAGAGCAGAGTGTGGGATCCTACCCAGAGAAGCAGTGATGCCAGAAATGGAGGCAGAGACGATGATGTGGAAAGATGGAGCAGCTGGGGACTTTGGACTCAGGGAGGAAAAGGGTTGTGTGCTGACAGCTGGGGGTCAGGCTTGCGGAGTGTACCCTTTGGTTGTTTGATGATGCATAGAGGGGATTGTAATCATTGCAATGAATTGAAATACCATAGGATAAATGTAAATCTAATGTTCTCCCATGTAAACTATCACTTAATTGATAATAAAAACAAAATAAAACACTAAATAACAACAAAAAAACTCTGGATCACTCTTTTCTATAAGGTTGCTATGAGTCAGAATCAATCAACAGCTATATGTTTGGGTTGTTTTTTTGTTTGTTTCTTTTTAGGACTATGAAATAATGCTGGACTGTTATCCATAGGTTGAATCCCACCAGCCACTTCATGGATACCCAGTACAGGATCTTTATGCGTCAAAACCAACTCGATGGCACTTAACAACAACATAACAGAGTCTTCATGTGGTTTGTGATGCTGTGGGTTGATGCACTGGACTGCGAAATCAGTTTGAACCACAAGATCGGTGGTTCATGCTCACCAACTGCTTCTCAGAAACCCTATACTGTGTCGCTATGAGTCAGAACTGACTCAACGACACTTAACAACATCAACAACAACAACTAACCAGACGATCAGTGGTCCAAAGTCACCATCTGTTCTTTGGAAATCCTTGTACAAGGTCACTATGAGTCAACCTTGATAAGATGGCACTTAACCAACAATAACAACAACATCAAGACTATAATGAAAAGAACTCAATACCAGCATATAAATAAACTCGCAAATAGGACAAAGTGGAAAATCTAGTAATAGACTCAATGTCAGAATGAATTCTGTGGAGGCAGCAAGTTGAAACTGTGCTGTAAATGATGGCCCTTTCAGTAGGTGTCTAGAAGAACTGGATAGCTATCTGAAACAAAATAATATTGGATCCGTTTCTCACACCATACACCAGAATTGCTTGGTATGGATCAGGGATATAAACTATACAAGTTCCAGAAGAAAAATAAAGGCAATAATGTACTACATAAAGTGAGAAACACTGTATGACAAGCTATAATTCAACATCTAGAAGAAACAAGGGAAAAGATGGATTATTTTCAAATGTTTTTACATAGCAAAAATACCACAAACAGAGTAAAAAGTCAATAACACTAGAAGAAATCATTTGAAACTTGCATCACAAAATGTTAATTTTTCTAAAATTCACAGAACTTCTAAAAATAATGAGAAAACTAACAAGTCCATAGACAATTTTGCAAAAGACATGACCAGTTTATAGAAAAAGAAATGTAAATATTGCTTAAATGAATAGTTGTTCAATTTCATTTGCAATGAACATTGACGCAATTTAGAACTACACTGAGTAAAATTTCTCCTTTGAAATGACAAAAATTCAAAAGTTTAGCACTATATTTTATTAGTAAGTCTAAAAGAAAACAGACACGCTCATATATTGAAGAATGGAATGCAAAATTATATAACCCCATGGAGAAAACAACGTTACTTATTTCTGGACACAAATTCCTAAAATAGACTGGCAAAAAATGAGCAAGATGATGCATTGTAGCCTGTATGCAATGCACTGAGGACTGAAAACAATATAAATGTTCGTTGTTGTTGTTGTTAGGTGCCATCAAGTCGGTACCAACCCATAGCAACCTTATGCACAGCAGAATGAAACACTGCCTGATCCTGGGCCAACCTCACTATTGTTTCCACACTTGAGTCCATCGATGCTGCCACTTGGCCAATCCATCTCGTTGAGGGTCTTTCTCTCTTTCTCTGACCCTCCACCTTACCAAACATGACATCCTTCTCCAGCGACTGGTCCCTCCTGACAATATGTCCAAAGTATGAGAGACGAAGTTTGGCCATCTTGGCCTCTAAGAAACATTCTGGCTGCACTTCTTCCAAAACGGATCAACTGGTTCTTAGTAAGAGATTAACTGAATTATCCAAATGATTCCATAAACTGGATCATTATAAAGCTACCAAAAATTAGGAATGACTCTACTTCTGTGGAGTGATTTTTCCCCACACATCTATCAGTTTGTTATACTTTGGTGGCTTGTGAGCTGCTGTTATACTGAAGCTATGCAAATGGTGTTTCAAATACCAGTAGGATCACCTAAGGTGGGCAGGTTTCAGTAGAGCTTCCAGACTAAGAAAGAATTAACAGGCAGTCCACCCACTTCTGAGGGAGTAGCCACTGAAAACCTAATGAACAGCAATGAAACATTGTCAGATATAGTACTGGAAGGAGAGCCCCTCAGGTTGGAAGGTACTCAAAATACAACTGTGGGAAAGTGGATGCCTCAAAGTAGAGTTGACTTCAATTACATCAATGGAGCAAAGCTTTGGGGACCTTCATTCACTGATGGGGCTCAGCCCAAAATGAGAAGAAATAGCTGCAAATTTCCACTGATAATCAAAATGTATAAAGTATGGATCTAGGAAAATTAGAATAGTCAAAAATTAAATGGAGCATATGAAGATTGATATCATAGGCATTAGCAAACTGAAATGGACTGGTATTGCTCATTTTGAATCAGATAATCAGATGGTTTCATATGCCTGGGATGATAAATTCAGGAGGAATTTGTCATTGCATGCATCGTCAAAACAACATTTTAAGATCTGTCTTGAAGTACGAGGCTGTTTGTGAGAAGATAATATATACACAACTACAAGAAAGACCAGTTAATACAATTATTATTCAAATTTGCACACCAAACACAAAAACCAGTAATAAAGAAATTGAAGAATTCTATGGTTCTGAAGAACAACCACTGGACAGCTATCCAAAAAGTTGACAGCTCACCCACCAGCCATTCCACAGAAACCCTATACAGGGTCTCTGTGTGTGAGTCAGAACCAACTCGAAGTCACTTAAATAACAAAAACAGCCAACAACTTCAGTCTATAAGTGATTGAAGATGCAATCAAGATACATTGATAATTGCTGGTGATTGGAATGCAGAAGTTGGAAACAAAGAGGAGTATGCATAGTTGGAAAATATGATAGATTTAGAGATTTAAATTTAACTTTCTTTATGATAGAAATCATGCTGGAGATTGCATGGTAGAATTCTGCAAAACCAACTATACTCACTGCAAATACATTCTCTCCACGACATAAACTGCAATGGTACAATGGACTACATGAGTTGGAATACATAGAAATCAAATTGACTACATCTGTGGGAAGAGATAATGGAGAAGTTCAATATCATCAGCCAAAATAAGAACAGGAGCAAACTGCAGAACAGACCATCAATTGCTCATATATACAAGTTCAGGCAGAAGCTGAAGAAAAAAATGTAAAGTCCATGAAAGCCAAAGTACAATCTTGAGTACATCCCATCTGCATTTAGAGACCATCGCAGGAATAGATCTGACACCTTGGATACTAATGACTAAAGACCAGACCATTTATTAGATGACATCAAGGCCATTACACATAGAGAAATCAAAAGGTCTTTAAAAAGACAGGAAAGGACATAAAGTCATGTTAAAAGAGACTCTGAAACTTACTTTGTAACAATAATAGCTACAGCAAATGGAAAGAATAATAAGTAAAAGAGCTAGACAGATTATTTCAAAAGGTAGTTCCAGAAGACTTGTTGTTGTTGTTAAGTGCTGTTAAGTTGGTTCTGACCCACAGCAACCCTGTATAGGGTTTCCAAGGAGTGATTGGTAAGCTTGAACTGCCAATCTTGCGGTTCAAACTGACTTTGCAGTCCAGCACATTAACCCACAGTGCCACACCAAGACTCCTCTAGAAGACACAGTGAAGTATAATGAAATATGCAAAGACCTGAAGTTAGAAAGTCAAAAGGGAAGAACATGCTCAGTGTTTCTCAAGCTGAAAGAACTGAAGAAAAAATTCAAGCCATAATTTGACATATTGAAGGATTCTATGGGTAAACTATTGAATGATACAGAAAGCACTAAGGTAAGACAGAAAGAGTACTCAGAATCACTGTACCAAAAAGAAATGGTCAATGGTCAGCTATTTCAAGAGGTAGCACAGGATCAATAACTGAAGGTACCAAAGTTGGAAGCTCAAGTTGCACTAAGACACTGATGAAAATCAAGGGTCCAGGAACTGAAATCTTTCAACAAACTGATGCGGCACAGGAGTCACTCACTCATCTATGCCAAGAAACTTGGAAGACAGCTGCCTGGTCAATTGACTGGAAGAGATCCATATTTGTGCCCATTCCAAAGAGAGGTGACCCAATGGAATGGGGAAATGTTCAGACAATACCATTAATATTCCATGCACGTTAAATTTTACTGAAGATAATTTAAAAACGACAGCAACAGTACATTAACAAGGTACTGTCAGAAGTTCAAGTTAGATTCAGAAAAGGACATGGAACTAGATATCTCATTGCTGATGTCAGATGGAGCTTGGCTGAAAGCAAAAAAATATAAAAAGATGTTTAGTTACTCTTAATTGACCACACAAAGGTTTTCAACTGGTTGATCATGACAAAGTATAGATAACATTGCAAAAATAGGTATTCCAAAACACTTAATTGTGTTCCTGAGGGACTTATATATAGAACAAGAAGCAGTTGTTAGAACAGAACAAGTGGTTCTGAATGGTTTAAAATCAGAAAACGTGTGTGTCAGGGTTGTATTCTTTTCTCATACTTATTCAAACTGTATGCTGAGCGATTAATCTAAGAAGCTGGATTATATGAATAAGAACATAGCATCAGGATTAGAGAAAAACTCATTAAGAGCCTGTGATATTCAGATGATACAACCTTGCTTACTGAAAGTGAAGAGAGCTTAAAACACTTACTGCTGAAGATAAAAAAAACCCCACAACCTTCAGTATGGGTTGCACCTCAATGCAAAGAAAACAAAATCATCACAACTGGACCAATAAATAACATCATGATAAAGAAAAGATTTAAACTTGCCAAAGGCTTCATTTTTCTTCGATTTACAAACAATACTCATGAAAGCAGCAGTCAAGAAATCAATAAACATACTTCATTATTAGGCAAATCTGCTGCAAAAGACCTCTCTAAGGTGTTAAAGAGCAAATATTTCAGTTTGAAGACTGATATACATGTGAAAGCTGGACAACGGAATAAGGAAGAGTGGAGAAGCATCAACGCATTTGAATTATGGTTGTTGTTGTTGTTACGTGCCATCGAGTCGGTTCCGACCCATAGCGACCCTGTACAGGGTTTCCGAAGGTGTAAATCCTTACGGGAGTAGAAAGCCTCATCTTTCTCCCGCGGAGCAGCTGGTAGTTTCGAACCGCTGACCTTTAGGTTCGCAGCCCGATTCGTAACCACTACGCTACCAGAGCTCCTTGAATTATGGTATAGAAGAATATTGCCAGAAGAACAAACAAATCTGTCTTGGAAGCAGTGCAGCCAGATACTCCATAGAAACCAGGATGGTTGACTTCATCTTTAAAATTTTGGACATGTTGTCAGGAGGGACCAGTCCCTGGAAAAGGATATCATGTTTGGTAAAGTGGAGGGTCAAGGAAAAAGAGGAAGACCCCAAAGAGATGGATGACACAGTGGCAGCAACAGTGGACTCAAACATAGCAATGACTGTGAGGAAGACATAGGACCAGGCAGTGCTTCTGTCTGTGTGCATAGGGTGTATATGGAATCAACCCAATGGCAACTACCAACAACATGGACTGACTCTAGGATATATTGTTCAGTGACAAAAACAAGGTGAACAATATTATCGTGTGCTACTTTTTATTCAAAAAATACGTTTGGGTTTTTTTGTTTTGTTTTGTTTTGTTTTGTTTTGATGAGAGGAAAAACCAAAAATTATTTTTAAATGAGTAGTGTAACCAGAGTCTTGGAGGCCAGGATGGCCAAATTTCATCTCTCATACTTTGGACATATTTTCAGGAGGGAACACTCGCTGGAGAAGGATATCATGTTTGGTAAAGTGGAGGGTCAGAGAAAAAGAGGAAGACCTCCAGTGAGATGGATTGGCAAAGTGGCAGCATCAATGGGCTCAAGCATGGCAACAATATAGTGAGGTTGGCCCAGGATCGGGCAGTGTTTTTGCTGTGTATAAGGTTGCTATGAGTCGGTACTGACTCAATGGCACCTAAAAACAACATTGGGACAAAAGAGGGTGCTCTCAAGTGTAAACACTGAACTTCAAACTTCAAACCCCAAACTTGTTGGTTCAAGTGCATCAGACTCTCTTTAGGCAAAAGAGGAGGCTTTCTGTTCCTGCCAAGATTCACAGCCTAGGAAATCCTATGAGTCAGACAATCAAAGTGGAGCATAGAGGACAGGGATGGAACTAATACTTCTCTGAATATGTCTTATCTTATATTGCTTTTCCTTGGAATTATGTATATATTTTATATATTTATAAAGCAAAATTAAATTGAAAATATTTTAAATACTTCAAACAAAAGAAACATTAACAAATGAACCTATGTTGGCTTACATTCAGAGAAGAATGATTTCAAGTGACACTATAATGCTATAATCTGGAAGTACACCTAGAATATACCCTAATGTCATAAAGGATTATATGGCAATTAAAAAATATTGGCAGTAGTCTTATCATTAGTAATTAGATGTCATTTATTATTGCAAAACAGATATATATTTAGAAAATAGGGTTTTAAGCATGAGAAAAATAAGACATAAATATAAAATAAAAAATTAACACTACATAATCACAAATTGAAATGGGAAATATTTGAATAAATTTACTTTAAAAAAAAAAAAATAAAGCTCATTTTCTACTTTTGCCTGTTGGAAATGCATAGAAACAATGGCTCACTCCCCACACTGTCTACTGAAACCTGTATAGTGAACTCTGAATGTCATTTCCCAAAGAAATTTCAGCTTCCCAGGAACATAGTTCATTTCAGATTTGGTGTAGAAAACATACAAGCTAGATTTGGAACATTTTGTAGCCCCATTAAGTAAGAAAGTTATTAAAATTTAATAGGGTCCAAGTAAAAAGACTTAGTAGCCAGGTTGTTGGCAGTTCCTCTAACTAAAGATGAGGTTATTTGAATATCAAAAAGACTATTAATTGTAAGGGATTAAAACACATAAAACATGTTAAAATGTATGCATGGATAATTATACTAAAACCCCAAAAATATAACAACATCCTTGGTCACCTTTGAAGAATGGTAGTGAAGAAACTTAAAACAACACACTTACATTGTTTTTCCTGCCTGTGTCTTACCTAAGTGACTGATGTTACATGAATGAAAGCTTTCACTAGTAATTGTATCCCAGCCAATCAATAAGAAAGAAGTGATAGAGTTAGTGGTTCTTGGGGTAGGAAGAAGGGAAATAGGAGATTTGCTAAGGAGGAATTGAACTGATGCTGCAATAATTTGTGAAAGAAGAGTGAGAATGACTACAACTTGAAGAATGGTGCCAATGTCACTGAATTGTACGTGCATAAATTGTTGAGGTGGCATATGTTTTGTTGTGTATATTTTCACCATAATAAAATTTAAAAATAAAATACAAATAAAGAAATGATAGAACATTAGTATTTTGAAAATCCCAATGAAATCATCTATCTTATAAGAAGTATCAATGACTGATAAAAAACACAATAACTTTATAACAAATGAGTCAGGCTAACTACACTTGAACCCACAGATTCCCCTCAGATTTGCAAAAACAAAGACAACCAAAAAGTATGAGTGATCTTAAGAAGTCCATGAAAAAAATGGAATTAAATGATAAGAGAATTTTTCCATGAACTTTTTTTGAAAGTTCATATATGCCCTCATACATGCCTCCCGGAGATGCAATGGAAAGGTCAAAAACATTTTCTGTAAGGCACTCTTCATAAAACATCAAACCTGAATCTGAATGAGCATCTGGATCTAGCTACACATGAGATAGAGGAAAGCATTAAACCATGAGTTTCTGCAAATACCAAAAAAACAGAATATTGAACAGTGCTGCAAAACAAGTGTTGGATTTATAGTGAAAATACCACAGACTGCCAGAAGGATAGACAAATCAGTCTTAGAAGAAACAAGTTGTCAGAATGCTCTTTAGAAGCCAGGATGGCGAAATTGATGTCTGATACTTCGGACATTTTCAGGAGTGACCAGTCCTTGGAGAAAGACATTATGCTTGGTAAAGTGGAGGGTTAGCGACAAAGAGGGAGAGCCCTAAGGAGATGGATCAATACAGTGGCAGCAGCAGAGGCCTGAACAATTGTGAGCATGGCACAGGACCAGACAGTGTTTCAGTCTATTGTGCATAGGATCGCTGTGAGTCAAAACCAACTCTATAGCACCTAACAAGAGAACAACTGGCCCAATTACAGTAGAGTCCTTATCCTATAGCACCAACCACTGGACCACCATTACCCCCAGTCCAAGGTTAAACTTTCAATCCTGCAGACTTTAAAAGTCAGTGTCTAAATCTAATTCAATGCCATATGAAATTACAGTTTCAATTTAATTCAAATATCATTATCCATCCATGTAAGTCAGGAACTGCAGGAAGAATTTTTCATATATGTTCCTTAATTTAACAGTTCTATTACTTTAATTTGTGTGTTATCTTTACTTACAAATAAGAACAGACTCAAGATGTTAAAGACATGCAAAATCACCTATGTCTTAAGGGCAGAGCCTAGATTCAAACTTCTGACTACCAGTTATAAGTCTCTTCCCCTTAAATTCCCTATACCTGAGAGAAATTAGTCTCTATTAGACTTGCATGACTAACCTTTTCTTAATGAATGATGACAAAAGTCACACTTTCCCTCCCACCCTAAAACTATCTCCATCAAGTCAGCCCTATAAGACTTATTTTCAAAAGTTGATCTCTTGAGGAACATATTTTTTCTCCTTCTCAAATCATTTTTTAATTTTGGAGTTGAAGATAAGAGAGAACTTTTTTTTTTCTTCAGTCAGTTTGAGACATTCAGATTAAAGTGACAGCCTTGTCAAAGTATTCTCACTGAAGTACTCAGAACTACACAAATGCAGACGAATGATGGAGGGGAGGGAGGAGTGGGGGGACATGTCCCTGAATTAATTAGCGGTGGCTCAAAATGGAGCATGCGCAACAGACTGATCTTCATTCTCATCGTTTCCCCTTCTGATGAAGTAGCAGCTGAGGGAGGTGGAGGTAACTTTGCTGTTCACTTACAGTACAGGCTTCCTCTGGGTCAGGTGAACATTCACAACCAACAACACAGCAAGCTGTTTCTAAAATGTCCTGTGCCACAGAAAGGTCAATTTTCATGAAATTGAAGTGACAAACCTATCTTTGCTAGAGACCAGAGCACTAAAATGAATCTAAGTGAATAGACATTCTGCAATAGGTTATTCTTTTTTCAAATTCAGCTATAAAATGTATTAGACTAGGCAGTTAAACTCGACTATTTAATCTATTTTAATTGTCAGTTGCTGTCCTGCAGCCTCCTGTTCATGATCATTGGGTGCGCCTGTCCATTTTGTGTCCACTGTATGTCGAAGCTCCTTCCAGCACTACATCAAGCAATATTCTGATGGGATCCACAGGGTTTTCATTGACTCATTTTCTGAAGTAGTCCACCAGATCTTTCTTCCTAGTCTGTCTTAGTCTACCATAGTTTGACCCTGCTGGTATTTGAAATACCAGTGGCACAGCTTCCAAATCACCTCAGACAAGTAGTGAGCAAGACTGGAACTGAGAGCCTCAACATGAACCAGTCTTCGTAAGCAAAGGGACCTTGGCGATACAGAAGGTTGACATATAACTCATTCCTGGGAAAGAAGGTTTTATTGATTCACTTAAGCAGATGATAAGTAGCTTTAGAAGGTAAAGCATTTTAGGGCTTGGAACTATTCTGATTAATTGCAGCTTTTCTATGGAAAACTGGAACCTGCCATAGAAGCACCTGGAATCCAAGTATTTTATTTTCCTCTTTTTAAAATGACAGAAGAAAAATATTTCCCTGAAGTATGTCAGGCACTGGGGACAGAGTGGAGAACAAAGTATGCATGGACCCTGACCTTGTGGACCATCTAGTCTAAAGAAAGGAACAGACTGAATGAATCAAATGACCACAGAGGGCACCCAGTTTAGAAAAGAAAAGGACCCTGAGAAGAAGAAGGTCATGAAGAATGATGCTGGAGTTGCTATTTGATGACTGAATAGGATTGTCAGGGACAGTATAGTCCCTGGGCATGGCAACAGTTAACTGGATCTGCTGCTAACTAAAAAGCTCAAGGAATACAGGAGTTAAAGGGATTCAAGGCAAATAGGTTAGCTGATGCTACATGGAGGGACTGCAATCATTGCAGTGAAACAAGGTGTATGATTTATTAAATGTAGGACTGATGATTTGCTTTGTAAACCTTTTATTCTATTTACAATAAAGAGTTAAAATAAATTTTAAAAAATAAGAACTGGTGTTTTGAGTCCAATCAGACGTGCCTCAGAAGAAAAACCTGTTGATCTATTTCAGCCACTATGGAACACAGTTCTACTCTGACACACATGGGTCACCATGAGTCAGAGTTGACTCAAAGGCAGCTAGTTTTTCCATGAATCTAGGCAAGTGAAGAGTATGTGTGAAGACTCAGAGGAATGAAAGATCTTGATGTGTTGAACAACGACCAGGATCCTACAGGATACTAGGCAAGGGAGAACATGTTAGCAGATAATGCTAGACAGGAGGACTATGTGGGCATGGTAAGCATATTGGATAGGAAGTCATTGAAGGCTTTTGAGCATGGGCTGGCATCTATGTGCAAAATGTCTTGGAGAATAAGAGTAGAAGTTAGGAAACCACCAAGGCTATTGTACTAGTTCCAACAAGATGTGAGGAAGAAAGTCACAAGATGATGGATTGTATGAAATGATGGTTGGGACAAAGTCAAAGATACCTCTCCAGTTTCTATTTAAAGAACTCTATTGTCATTTAGGAGTTTATGGTATGAGATCTCAGAGACACATTTTTGGGTCTAGAAACTTGATAGAATCATTGCTTCAGCAGAGTGGGTCTCAAGGACAAACAAGGAAACTGCCATGAAGTCTAGATCCTTCAGTGCTTCCATGGTAGATGACCTTACTAGTTTGACCTGCAGACAGCTAGAGCTGAACATCTCTCAGATCAACTATCTTCTATCATTTCAACATTTAATAACCTTCTGTAACTGCAAGGAAAATGAGTGGGACAGGTAAGTTAAGGGAGTGAAAATATAATTATATTTAGGCTCACTCTTTTCATCTCCCTGAGAACTGGTTTGCAGGAAAAAATATTTGAGTGAATAAAGCAGATCAGCAGCCTCAGACATTTTTCATTTCATTTTGAGGTGGGTTCCTAAAATGAGACCCCCATGGTTTTAACTATGTTGAATTTTTAGTGCATGGATTCATCCACTGACTAACTTAAGAAAGATCTTTGTGTGATGTATAGTTTTAAAAATCTACACTGAAAAAGAAAATGAAGGGGACTATATCTGAAAATATTTATATTTTGTCATCTGCACAGAGAGACGCTTCTATGATATGCCATCAAATTGAAACTTTCACAATGTGCTCTACCAGATGACACAGATATGGAACCTTGAGAACACTAATCAGAAATGTTCTGATTTCTCTCGTGCTATCTTTGCCCTCCCTGACAGTGTTATCTGAGACTTAAAAAGCACAAGCCCCGTAAACAAATTTTCTCACAAGTTTGAAACCTCCAAACAATACTTTGTTTTGTCTGTTGAAATCATTACACTTTAAAAGAAAATACATTGCAATCATCACTTGGGTTTTGAAACTTGCTCAACAAATTTCTATACTATCCAAAAAAACTCAAGGTTTAGTCCTGTGACTCTAATAAACGCCTAGAACTTTAATGCCACTGATAGGGGCTTATCTCTACAGGCTCGTCTACACAACCTGCTAGATGATAGTCCTCATTAGAACCCTAATTATGTTTCTGCTCAGGGTATTTTTAGATAGCCTTAACATTTGATCTGTTTAGTCTAGTTTTCCAGGTGGCAATAGATTAAAAACAGGTTTAAAAATAAGATATGACTACTCCATTTCTAATAATAGGTGACTGTGGTCCCAGAACTACTTTTGATGTAGTGACGCATGGAGCAACCCTTTGATGATGGTAATTGTGCCCACATGCCTTACCCCTACACAGGGAAAAATAGGCCACCCTTTGTAGTCAGCACCCCATTTCTACTGTATAAACTTTAGCCCTTCTATTCTGGATCTCAAGTTTCTTTCATTCTTTTCCTCTTAAATAACCTACCTTTACAATTTCATCCAAAACCTCGGGTTACAGTCTTCCCAGGGACACTTGTCCTGATATTACCTCCACAGCTTTGCTAGCCTTTAACAAAAAGCTGCAAGCTTTCAATTCTCTCAAGCTTGACTGTGAGTAAGACTCACCCAGGGATCTCATTGAAAATGCCAATTTCTATTCTGCATTCCAATTCTGTGTGTCTTTCAGAGGGTTGGGAATCTATATTTGAAACAAAACATTTTTGTTCAATGCTTTTCAAGATTCTTTTTTTTTTAATCCAAATATACTGTTGCAAATTGCCCATCATGATCTACATAGTCTAAAGCCTTTGCACAGTCAATAAAGCACAAGTAAACATCTTTCTGTCTTCTCTGCATTCAGTCAAGTAATCATCAATGCATTACTGACTATGCAAGGTTTTCGACTGTGTAGATTATGACAAACTATGGATACCATTGCAAAGAATGGGTATTCCAGAACACTTCATTGTGCTCATGAGAAACCTGTGCATAGACCAAGTAGCTGTTGTCAGACAGAATACGGGGCTATGGAATGGTTTAAAATCAGGAAAGGTGCATGACAGGGTTGTGTTCTTTCTTATTCAATCTACACTTATTTCATATGTATCCTGAGCAAATAATCAGAGAAGCTGGATTGTATGAAGAAAAATGTGGAATCAGGATTAAAGGAACAAAATCTGTGATGCGCAGATGACACAACCTTGCTTACTGAAAAGTAAAGAGGATTTAAAAAACTTACTGATGAAGACCAAAGACCACAGCCTTTGGTATGGGTTGCACGTAAATGTAAAGAAACAAAAATCCTCACAACTGGACCAATAAATAACATCAGATAAATGGAGAAAAAGATCAAAGGACTGAAGTTTGCTTGGATCCACAATCAACTCTCATGGAATAAGCAGTCAAGAAATCAAACAACATATTTCTTTAGTCAGATTTTCTACACAAGACCTCTTTAAAGTATTCAACAGTCAATATATCAGATAAGAGTAAATACATCAGTTTGAAGAATAAAGTGTGTCTGACCCAAGCAATGATATTTTCAATAGTATCATATGCTTATGAAAGTTGGACAATGAGTAAGGAAGATAAGGGAAGAATTGATGAATTTGAGTTATGGTGTTGGAGAAGAATAACTAAAATGCCATGGACTTCCAGAAGAACAAACAAATCTTTGTTGGAAGAAGTGCAGCCTGAATGCTTCTTAGAAGACAAGATGGTGAAACTTTGTCTCTCATACTTTGGGCATGTTAGCAGGATGGACCAGTCCTTGGAGAAGGACATCATGCTTAGTAAAGTAGAGGGTCAGCAAAAAAAAGGAAGACCCCTAATAAGATGGATTGGCATAGTGGCAGCAGCAATGGGCTCAAGCATTAACAGTGATTGTGAGGATGGCTTAGGACCAGGCAGTGTTTCATTCTGTTGTGGGTCGTTATGAGTCAGAAAAAACTTGACAGTACATCCAGCAAAATATTTTCTAAGATAAATAGAATTTTTTAAAATATATATTTGTCTAAGCATGGTGTTCCTGCATGGTACAAACTGTTAACGAACTCAACTGCAAACTGAAGAGTTGAAGGTTCAAGTGAGCTCAGAAGTACCTCAGAAGAAAGGCCTGGTGATCTGTTTCTGAATATCCGCCACTGAAAACTCTATGAAGCAGTTTTACTCTGACTCACAAGGAGTCACTGTGAGTCATAGTCAACTCAGCGGCAACTGGTCGGTTATGAGAAGCATGACTTCACTAAGGATTAACCTGATTCTTCCCTCACTTTTTAAAGTAGAGGGAACTACACCAAAACAAGGTAAGAGACTCTTACTAATCAGTGCACCATGAGTGTGCATGATGGGAAATGTAGCTCAGCCAGGTCACATAAGCTTTGGCCAGGCCAGTGCTACCCTGGTTAGCCACTGCCTATGCCTGATAAGCAGAGTAAACATGGTACTTACCCTCACTTTCATCTGGTGACTTTCAAATCCCCAGGTCTTTCCCCTCCAAGTTTTCACACATTTTATGCATTTACTCCTTTTAAGTGGCTAATGCTTTTGTCAAAAGTTGTGTTGCTGATGTTGTTAGGTGCCATTGAGTCGGTACGAACTCATAGCGACACTATGCACAATAGAAGGAAACACTGCCCGATCCTGGTCCAACCTCACTATTGTTGCACACTTGACCACATCGATGCTGCCACTTGGCCAATCCATCTTTCTGGGGGTCTTCCTCTTTTTCTCTGACCCTCCACCTTACCAAACATGATATCCTTCTCCAGTGACTGGTCCCTCCTGACAATATGTCTGAAATATGAGAGATGAACTTTGGTGATCCTGGCCTCCAAGGAGCACTCTAGCTGCACTTCTTCCAACATATATCTGTTGGTTCTTTTGGCAGCCCATGGCACTTTTAATATTCTCCTCCAGCACCACAACTCAAAAGCATCAATTCTTCTACAGTCTTCCTTATTCACTGTTCAGCTTTCGTACTCATATGAGGTTATTGAAGATCTCTAAATTGACAAAGTTTATATTTTGATTGCAAGGACAAAATTAAGATAGTCCTACAACCTGTTCTCTTCGGGATATGCAACATTTCTGGGATGATTATATAGGGTGGCTCTGGCTTAAACATCAAAAGCTGGGGCAGCTTAAAATATTAATGAATTCCCCTAAAAGGAGCTTGACTGAGACTAAGTGTATTCTACAGGATAGACCTTTAGTGACGGCTGTTCAGAGGGCTGAGTCAGACATTCACAGATATTTATTATTTATATGCATTGCCAACAATATAGCAAAGAGATTAATAAGAAACAATCTAGCCCTCAGGGACACCAACCTACCCTCTTGTCTTTTGTCATACTCAGGCAATATCTTCTGAACTGACTGAGAATTTATTACACATTCCAGTACAGCAAAAGTACCAGGATAAATATGTTCCCAACAAACCCATTTAGAGATAAATGTATTAAAGAAAGGAAAATACAAAACTGCATTTAACCACTTGGTCACTTTTTCTCCCATGTTGTTACTAGGATATCCATGCCACTGATGAATTATTCTTCTTGCCAGTATTCAAATGGAAGGAATTTGACTCAGAGCAAACAGAATTTGTACCCAAATTCTATATTCCTGTTCACTTTTCAGATGCACATCATATAGTGGAAGTCCTGGTTCTGGTCTTGGCTGTGTCCGTAATCAACCTAAGCAGCACTGGAGTCTCTGGGTGGCCCAAATGGTTAAATGCTTGGCTATTAGTCACAAAGTTGGTGCTTTGAATACACGCAGTGATACCTTGGGAGGAAAGAAGGTCTGATGATCTACCTTTGAAAATGTACCCATTGTAAACCTTGCGGAGCACAATTCTACCCACACATGAGGGTCACCTGCTTGATGGTAAGTAGGCGGATTTTTTACTCTTTTAAGGCAGTTTGTCTCTCTTCTTTCTTTTGTTCACTCTCTTATCTCTCTCTCACACACGCATTGGAAATAGTCCTTAACAATGGAAAAAGGGGAGTAATGCAAGATTAAATATTTCAGGACAAAATCTGACAAAAGCATTTACTATCATAATGACTACTTCTAAGTGCCATTCATATTGTTCCTTTAAATTAGTAGCTTCATCCAACTATGTTCTTCTTAAAAGCTTCTCTATCAATGTTAAAATCAAAGATAGAAAGAGATGGCATTTTAAATGCCTGTTTATCTAAGGGAAATGCCAGTCTTCTTCCATCTCTCTTTTATAAGCCTTTTTCTTTAGTTTGTTATAAATTTCATTGGAGTTACTGGAAGCCCCAAGGAGAATCTTCCCTCCTCCTTGGAAATTAGACAGGCAGAGTTGGTGAGTTGCTCATTGTTGGGTAGGGTGGAGGTCAGAGATCTGGACTAAGAGTTCAAAACCTGCCACTCAATAGCTTGGAAATGTGGGGTAAATTATTTCTCCTCCCTGGACCTCAACTTACTCGCCTGTAATGACTAAAGCTAAAGACCAGTGGTTGATTAAGCACAAACTGGGTTCTTAGGCCGTATAGAATCCATGCTAAGTATTATCAGTCGAATTATAACATGAGGAAACCAAGGCTCCAAAACAGTATAATCACATGACCTGACTTTTCTCACTGCCTTTATCATCTTCAGAAGGTTCCACAAACATGTCACATACAATTCACATTTTAAAAGTATGTATTTATTTATAACACTGCAGCAAGCACTCAAATATGTTTCATTGCACAGGCTAACAAGTTGAGAATCTTCAATATATCCCATCATGGAGTTGGATTAATTGATTTTATCAGGAAAATGTGCTTATGCTTTTCCTGCCTACCTTCTCTATATACTCCAAAAGAATTCAAAAATTGCAAAATGAGCTTTTAAAATACTACTTTGAACAAACAAGATGGCGGATCGGGTGGAAGTGCAGTAAAGGAGCTTCGCCAGCAACAACACAGTATACCCGACCAAGGAGGCTCAGGGGATGGTTCCAGAACTATGAACCATATATAAAGGAATATTTAGAAGGTTGGAAGGCTTACCGCTGGGGGAATTTGTGGCAGAAGCAAGAAATTCATTGCTTTCTAATTCGAGATGCTCAGCTGCTCGAGGAACCGCCATCTTGGATGAGACCAAGAGGGGGAAGGATCGGAGCGGCCACAGACGCCTGACAGAACCGCAGAGATAAAGGTGTGGACATTCTTCTCTTTTGGTAGCTGTTCATTGGTCCCTTCCTGTCTGCACACCTCCATTCGGGTGACTATAGGGGTGCGTGAGCTAGTGGGCACCCCAGCCCCACCCTTGGAGGATTCTACTACGCATGCGCACAGAGCTCCTTGAAATTTAAAGAGACAGTTTCCAATTAAAAAACTACTACCTTTTTCATCTAAGAAGCTCTGGTAGCATAGCAGTTATGAGTTGGGCTACTAACTTCAAGATCAACAGTTCTAAACTGCCAGCTGTTTCATGGGAGAAAGATGAGATTTTTCTGGTCCTGTAAAGATTTGTTGTTATTGTTGTTGTTAGGTGCCATCGAGTTTGTACCGACTCATAGCTACCGTATGCACAGTAGAACGAAAATCTGCCCGATCCTGGGCCAACCTCACTACTGTTGCCATGCTTGAGCCCATTGATGCTGCCACTTGGCCAATCCATCTTGTTGGAGGTCTTCCTCTTTTTCTCTGACCCTCTACCTTACCAAACATATATATCCTTCTTCAGAGACTGGTCCCTCCTGACAATATGTCAGAAGTATGAGAGACAAAGTTTCACCATCTTGGCCTCCAAGGAGCACTCTGGCTGCACTTCTTCCAACATGTATCTGTTGGTTCTTTTGGCAGTCTATGGCATTTTTAATATTCTCCTCTAGCACCATAACTCAAAAGCGTCAATTCTTCTATGGTCTTCCTTATTCACTGTCCAGCTTTCGCATGCATATGAGGTTATTGAAAATACCATGGCTTGGGTCAGGCACACCTTAGTCCTCAAGCTGACATCTTTGCTCTTCAACACTTTAAAAAGGTCCTGTGCAGCAGGTTTGCCTAATGCAATATGTCGTTTGATTTCTTGACTGCTGCTTCTGTGAGTGTTTATAGTTGATCCAAGAGGAATGAAGTCCTTGATAACTTCAACCATTGATAAGAATGATGTTTATTGGTCCAGTAGTGAGGATTTTTGTTTTCTTTATATTGAGATGTAATCCATACTGAAGGCTCTGCTCTTTGATCTTCATCAGCAAATGTTTTACGTTCTCTTCACTTTCAGCAAACAAGGTTGTATCATCTGCATATCACAGGTTATTAATGAGTCTTCCTCCAATCCTGATGCCACATTTTTCTTCATATAACCCAGCTTCTCAGATTATTTGCTCTCAAAATGTGACTGGGGAAGAGCTGCCTCCTCAAAATAGAGTTGACCGTGATGACATGAATGGAGTAAAGCTCATGGAAGAAAAGCCCCCAGGACCTTCATTTGCTGCTGGGGCACAACTCAAAATGAAGAGAAACAGCTGTAAACGTCCATTGAAAATCGAAACATGGAATGTACAAAGTATGAATCTGGGAAAATCAGAAGTTGTCAAAAATGAAATGTAACACATAAACATCGATATTTAGGCATTAGTGAGCTGACATGGACTGGTATTGGCCATTTTAAATCTGATGGCCACATAGTTTACTATACTGGAAATGACAAATTGAAGAGGACTGGTGCTGCATTTATTGTCAAAAAGAACATATCCAGATCAGTCATGAAGTACAATGCTCTCTGTGATAGGATAATATCCATGTGTCTTCAAGGAAGCCCAGTTAATACCACTATTATTCAAATGTAAACATTTACAGTCTCAGAAACCTGTAAGGATCACTATGAGTTAGAACTGACTCCACAGCCACCACCTTTTGCATTACTTGCCTAGTGTATTAGTTATGAGCTGCTGAGTATTAAAAAAATGCCTCAAATGTTATTGTTTGACGTTGGTTGGTTCTGACCCACATTGACCCTGTATAAGGTGTCCAAGGAATAACTGGCAGGTTTGAACCACCAACCTTGTGGTTAGCAGTCCAATGCTTATTCTACAGTGCCACATCAGGACTCCTGAAACTTAGTGACTTAAAATAACACTATCTTACAATTTCTGTAGGTCAGTCTTCTGGGCTGCTTAGCTGGGTGCACTATGTCTCTCATAGGAGTGGACTGGAGTTGTAGTAATCTGAAAGGTCAACCAGGGAAGGATCTGCTCCCACTTGCTCAGTTGTTGTAAGATTCAGGCTCTCATAGGTCTCTCCATTAGGCAGTTTACAACATGGCAACTGGTTTCATCAGTGCACACAAGTGAGAGAACCAGAGAAAGGAAGTGCTGGCAAGATAGAAGCCACGTGACCTTGTAACATTCACAGAGGTGACAGCTTCCCACCTTTGTCATAGTCTATTCAGTAGAAGCAAGTCACTATTTTGACTTATAACTCAAAGGAGGGGATTACACAAAATAGGGAAAACCATGAGTTTAGGATCTTTCAGAACCATCTTAGAAGTCTGGTGAATCATTTTGTTCCAAACATAATGAAGCAAAAACAAAGTTGAGAAATTACTTGATGCTGAGATGAAAAGAGTTCTTTTCCTTCTGGAAGGTGAGTCCATGAGGCTGGAGGATTCACAAAACACAGAGTGACAACAACAGATACGAGCACCCCACCCTTCATGAAGATGGTGCAGGACCAGGCTATGGCTCATTCCATGGCATATGGAGGTGTCATGACTCAGGACCAATGGGACAGCAAGTAGCCACAACACACCCAAATTTCAAGATCTTTGCTCAGCAGTATAGCCTTGTTGTTTTCATTGATTGAATGAATAAAAAATATATATATTCATATCAGTATTGTTAAGCGCTATCTAGTAGGTTCTGACTCATAATGATACTGTATAGAGTTTCCAAGGAGCAGCTGGTGGATTTGAACCACTGACCTTGTGATTAGCAGTCCACTGCTTATCCAACAACACTCCATATCAATAGGTTCATATAATTACAATACCTCTTTTTATATTCCTTACTTGCTGTGCTCCTCTGAAAGAGTTTGTCAGGCAGGCTTAGGGTGTGAAATGTTTCTGATTAAAACATTATATGAAATCATCTGGGCTATCTCATATACCAGGGACAATGAAATGAGGGAGACTTCTAAATTACATCAAAGTTTTCTTCCAGCTCTAAGACTCATTTTTCTCATCTGTAAAATTGTCAAACCAATTCTGCTCTGAATTAGGCCTATGTGCAGAATTAAATGATTGGTAATGAATGTCAATGCATTTATATATATATATATAATGCCATTGACCTAGATGTGTCCTTGTATGGTGCTGTCAGATAAGCACTAGACTTCTAACCACAAGGTGGGTGGTTCAAACCCACCAGCTCCTCCTCAGAAACCCTATACAGGGTCACTGTGAGTTGGAATTAATGACACTTACCAACAACAATGGAGTCCTGGTGTGGCACTGTGGGTCAGTGCACCAGACTTCAAAACCTTTTGAACTGCAAGGTCGGCAGTTCAAGCTCACCAGCTGCTCCTTGGAAACCCTATACAGGGTCACTATGGGGCAAAACCGACTCGATGACACTTAACAACAACAACAATTGACCTAGAAGTTTTCAATGCTGGTTCCATATGCAACTCCATCAAAAGCCTGAGATTGTTCACTTGAAGGAGGAGAGAGCACAGCTGGGAGAGCTCCCTGGAGGAACAGTGACATCACACAGAGGGCTGCACCTTATTTTGGGCAGGGCCGCAAATCAACTCCAAGACCTGTTTCCATGGACACTATTATAAGTGACCAGGAACTCAGGAGTATATATATTTTTAAAAATTTTTTTTTTAAGTTTTACTGTGAATCATGCGACAGTTTACATGGGAGAACATTAGTTTTACATTCATCTTATTGTATATTGTTTCATTGCCATGGTTACAATCCTCTCCACGCATCACCAATCAACAAAAGGGTGCATCCTATATGCCTGCTTCACCCTTCCCCCACCCCTCAGTCATCAGCACACAGCCTCTCTTCCTCCCTGGGTCCTGAGTCCTCTGCCTCCATCTCAGGGATCGCTGCCTCTCTTGGTAGGGTTCTGCTCTCCACTCTTCTCCCTTCATGGTTCCAGGGACTTCCGCTCCCTGCCTGCCAAGTCAATCACTCCCCTCCTTGCCACAAAATGCCCACTTTTACATTTACAAACTTCACAATCAGTCCTGCTAACAATTATTCACTCTTGTGTCAGGGACGACATAAAACACAATTACTGGGAAGCTGAGGCCTTGTGACCTGGACGAAAATCCAAACCCTGGGCCCTCCTCAGTATGGCGAGCCATGAACCCTGTGGGCTCAGGAAGTGACCTTCTGGGGTCCCGGGTTCATTGGTGTTTGTGAATTCACTGTTGGGCTACCTCTGTACAAGTCCTAATATTGTTCATTCTATGCTTCTAACTCCAGTAATTGTAGCTTCTGAAAAAATGGTTTTTATAATGCCTCTCATAATGTCTCCACTGTGTTGACAGTACATAGGGTCCGTCCTGGGAATGAATCTTTCTGATGTACAAGCGATAGCCACCTGGGATGAGTGTCAGAACTGCTCCTTATTTGATTATTCAGTTATGTTTAATATTAACTTAGAACATGAGCTCTTGATTATCCATGTACATTAATAAAATCTAATTTCCCCTTAGAACCGAGGCAGCAAAACTTCCTAGAGGACGAACAAGGACAGGTTTACTGTAATTAAGCAGGGAGGTTCTGGAGAGGAACTGCCCGGGGTATTCACATGAGGTGTAGTGGTAAATTCTGGGAATATTGGATTAGGAGACAATAGTGGCAGCCCCTTCAAACTGCCCCCAGTATAATCAGTTTAATCTATATGTTCTCCTTCCTCTTGAAAGCTTAAGCCAGGTATCTGAAACAGCTTGACTTTCTTCAGACCTTTTGAAATCCTTTTCACCTTTACCCATCAAAGATTAGGTGCTATAGGTATGTTAATTAGCCTTGAGAAACCTTGAGCTGCTGTCTTGGGATTTGAACCTAAAAAGTAATTTATAACAATTTGCTTGAATTTCTGGAAAATTAAGGATGTTAGATTATCAAGATAATTTGTGATGTATGTTTTAGAATTTGTTCCTGTAAATCATTGTGTCCTGTTTTGAACGATTAATCACATTTCTTTTCTGTACCCTGTCTTAATAATCCCCTTCTTCCTTTGTGTAAAGTCCCTCCCTGAAATAAAAGACGGATGCAGACTGAAGCCCGCATGCATTACTGCTTGCAGGGCCATGGAGGGTCTGTCGGCCAGTTTTGCATCCACTCTGGTCTCCGAGTGTTTCTTTTCTCTCTAGCCTCTCCAGACATCCCACCTAGAGTTAATTATGTGTGCAATGTCTACCACCCAGCAGTCTGTCTGGCAGCTTGCATCAAACCTGTGTGTCTGTCTTCTTTGTGTCTGTTTTCTCTGTCTTTGTTTTCTCTCTCTCTCTCTCTCTCTCTCTCTCTCTCTCTATCGTCGCCAGACACCCCACCTTCATGTACTCACCCCCTTGTCGAGGCCAGACCCCGGCACCCTTGCATCATAAGAGACCTATTTGCATTTCCTTTAATCAGTTCTGCCTAGACAGATTGGATCCTACTCAGTGGAGATGCTACCTTGCTCCACGATCTCTGGATCTAGGTTCCCTCTTGAAAGCTTATAAGCCAGTCACTTCTTGTCTTTGTAGCCCTCCCCCCCCCCCATTTTGGATAATCAATGTCCAAGTTGCCCATCCCTGTCTACTCTGTGTGGAGGGGGTGGGAATGATCCCTGCTGCAAAGATTTGTTCCCTCTTTTGGTGTAGGTCAAGTTCATCTAATTGAATCAGGTTACTCTTTTTTTTTTTCCCTCTTCTTTCTTCTTCTAGTTGAGCTCTGATCACCCAATCATTGAGACTAGGTCAAATGGGTATTATCTGCATGTGTGGGTGCTCTTGTGGATATGCCCTCTCTTCTTACAGGAGTATAACTTTAGAACTCAGTGACAAAAGGTGATTCAGAACTGGGGAGAAAGATGTATCCTCTAAGTAACTTGGCTAAGATTCTGACTCACAGCAACCCTGCATAGGGTTTCCAAGTCTATAAGTCTTTACAGAAGACAGCAAGATTCATCTTTCTCCCAGCAAGCAGCGGGTGTGTTTGAACTGCCGACCTTGTGATTAGTAACCCAATGCTTATCTTACAGCACCACCAACGCTCCTCAAAACAGTTTAATCATGATCAATTTCACTTAAAAAGGTAGTTTCTTGATAATCAACAATTTAGCCTAGCAAGAATATTTGATTGAATAGATCATTTCTTTTTTAAAAAATGACTATTCTCAAAAATTTTTCCTATGTTGAAAATTTGGGCTCATCAGCCAATTTTGTAACTATTGACTCAAAACATTCATTATTTTACTTCTAGATGCATATATTTCTTTTTTTCCTGGTTTTCTTACTTTCAGTACATATTCAGCCAATAAAGTAATTGCATTCTATAAAGTTTGTAATAGTGAAAATATGGCATCATTGCAAAGATTGTTTCCAATGTCTCAATATTATAAATAATATAGAGCAGGAACATTTGGCTGATAATAATTCTGGAATTAAAAATCATTAAAATTGAAAGAAAATCCTGTAAAGACATAAGTGTCATTTGGGGATATTCCATTTGGATCATGCTATTGTCATTCCTACCAAATTACTGTCATGAGCTGCTTGTTTTCTTCCAGAACACACTTCAAATGTTGGCAGTGAGGAAGTCCAGGATGCAGGTTCTAGACACAGAATCAACATTTTTGCCAAGCGAGTGGCCTCAAATAGTGACAAAGCATGCCTTGCAAGTGAGTGACTGCCTGGGACCAGTCAAGGGCATGGGGTATAAGGGGTGGGGTGGGGCAATTTGGAAAAATTAATTAGAAATACATGTGAAATGCCCCTCCCTGCCCCCAGAAATCCTACCAGTTATCAAAGAGGACTTTAGGGGAAATTGTTGTTAAGTGTTAAGTTCCAACTCATAGCGACCTTGTAAAGGATTTCCAAGCAGTAGCTGGTGGATTTGAACCTTGAGACTTATAGTTAGAAGTTCAGTGTATATCCTACAAGCCAACACCAGGACACCTCTCCTTCTGATACAAACTTTTTATTAGCCATAAATGTAATCTATCCCATCAGTGTAAAGGTGGAATTTCAACAATGAATTTAAAACCACCTACTGAATGAGGCTTTCTGCTCCTGTAAAGATTTACAGCTGCAGAAACCCTGTACAGGGTCGCTATGTATCCATTCTGACTCCACAACACATAACCACCACCACCATCACTCTTCTAGAGGAGTCCTGGTGTGGCACTGTGGTTTAATGTGCTGGACTGCAAAGTTGGTTTAAGCTGCAAGGTTGGTGGTTCAAACTCACCAGCCTCTCCTTGGAAACCCTATACAGGGTCACCATGGGTCAATGACACTCACCACCAACAACTTTTCTAGAGAAGCTCTAGGTGAGGATAGAACAATGTGGAACAAAGTCTGGAAATGTTTCCATTATTATTATTTTTTTTTTTTTTTGGTGCCAGAAGCAATGTACCTTGCCTCAAAAGTTCATACATTCAGGACACCTGAAAACTGTTTCTAGCATCCTTCAAAATTGTCCAAAATTTAATTTCAGTGTTTTATGAACCCATTTGTTAAAAACATTAAACTAACCACTTCTGATTAGTTGCAAGAACATCTGATTGACATCAGGGAAGATAGAAAATTACTAATCACATTTCAACTAAAATCTTTTATTATTATGACAGAATAGATAGATGTGGGTCATGATTTAGTAGGTGCAGCTGGCAAGGTGCTTCCTTCATTCAGACCTGCTTATATGGGGGAATTTTTGTCAGTTATGACAAGTTTAAACCATGTGTTGAAAGGAAAAATTTATACCCTGAATTTCAAATCATTGTATCACAAGGTGGCCAACCAAAATTTAAAACATGATGTGTATTTATTCTCTTGAATATACATATTTATGAATAAACATTACTCTAGTACTTGGTCTTGGTGTGATCACTATGGATTAGAACCAACTCTACGGCACTTAACAACAACAACTAGTGGTTACATGCATATCTGCTAACCAAAAGTCTGACAGTTCTAGTCTACTCAGAGGTGTCTTGGAAGAGAGATATGGAGACTTACTTCCAAAAAATGAGCAATTGAGAACACTCTGGGGCACAGGTCTACTCAACACACAGAGGGATGCCATGAGCCTGGAAAAAAAAAAGCCTTTAAAAAAAAAGTATCATGTATGTTTATAAATGTTGTTGTTAAGTGCCATTGAGTTGATTCCAACTCACAGAGACCCTGCGTAAGGTTTCCAAAGAGCCGATATATATGTATATATCCCAGTGTGGCACTGAGGGTTAATGCACTGAATTGCAAGGTCAGTTTGAACCACAAGGTTGGCAGTTCAAGCTCACCAGCCAATCTTTGGAAACCCTATGCAGGGTCGCTATGAGTTGGAATCAAATATATA
>NW_006408768.1:2505478-2518690 GCF_000296735.1 Chrysochloris asiatica | reverse complement strand
TATAGATATATAGATATAGATATAGAGAGAGCGCTCTGGTAGCATAGTGGTTTGGAGTCATGCTGTTAATCTCAAAGTCAGCAGTTCAAAACTCCCATTAGCTCCACCGAGAAAGATGAGACTTTTTTACTCTCATAAAGATTTACAGCCACCCTACACAGGATTGCTATGAGTTGGATCCAACTTCATGACACATAACCACAGATTGAATGAGTATGGTCAAAAAATACAACCCTGGCCCGGACCTTCTCTGTTTTAAATGATTTAGTGTCCCCTTGTTTTATTTGAACAACAGCTTCTTAGTCTATGTACAGGTTCCTCATAATCACAATTAAGTGTTCTGGAATATTCATTCTTCACAGTGTTATCCATAGCTTGTCATGATCCACACAGTCAAAAGTCTTTGCATAGTCAATAAAAGACAGGAAAACATGCTTCGGGTTTTCTATGATTTCAGCCAAGATCTATCTGATCCTCTCAGCAATGATAGCCTTCATTCACTCCTCCTCTGAATCCAGCTTGAACCTCTGACAATTCCCCATCAATGCACTGTTGCCCCATTTTAAAATGATCTTTAGCAACATTTTACTTGCATGTGATATTATTGATATTGTCTGATGATTTCCATATTCTGTTGGGCCAACTCTCTTTGTAATGGGCACAAATATGGATTTCTTCCAAGTAGTTGGCCAAATAGCTGTATTCCACATTTCTTGGTATAGATGAGTACCTCCAGTGCTGCATCAGTTTGTTGAAAGATTTCAATTTATATTACATCAATTTCAGGAGCCTTGTTCTTTGCCAATGCCTTCAGTCCACCTTGGACTTCTTCCTTTAGTACCATTGGCTCTTTATCATATGCCACCTCTTGAAATAGTTGAAGATCAACCAATTATTTTTGGTACAGTGACTCTGTATATTCCTTCCATCTTCTTTTAATACTTTCTGCATCTTCATTCAATATTTTGTTCATAGAATCCTTAATTTTATGCCCGTAGAACACTCTTAAAATAGTTAAAATGTTACCCTTTCAGCAAAGGTTAAAGATGAACTTCTATTTTATCTAGGTTTTTGCATTTCTGACAGCATCTCCTTCCCAGGCAGAATCTGTTCTGAGTCTGTGAATAAGATGATTGTTCAATCTATCAGTCAATTTCAAATATTCTCTGGAAGCTTCAATATACTGGAAAAAAATTAACCTAAAATAAAAATGATAATTACCATATAAATTCTTAGATAATCTGAATTTTATAAACTAGCCATAGAAATAATAGTACTCTGATTGATTATTTTTTAAGCATTTATGTGTCCAAAAATACTAATTAGAAATTTGATACTCTTACTTTCACTAAAAAGTTAATTTCTAAAAAATTTAAGATCTTGTGAATTTACCTAAGGAACTAACTTATGAAACTATTGCTGACTTAGTCTTTTTATTGTGAAATGAAATACATAGGAAACTCAAACAAATGTGTGAAATAAAATCCTAGGTTTAGTCACTAATAGATTCATTATAACAATTTTTTTAAGTAACTCACGTTGGTATTAGGTTTTAAGTAGAAGAACAAGTGATGTATTGACAGAATTGTCCTCTTGTTTGGATTTGGCTGTTTATTTGTTTGCTAGTTCTACCATGTTGACAAAAGTGAATGGGATGGAGCTCACATGCAATGCAGGAAAGCACATTTTAGATTTCAGTACTACCACAATTGCACTTTTTGCCTTTGCTACTTTTCCCGACTTCTATTTTCTTTCTGTGCTTAGCAACTTCTTAATTACCATTTTAGATGAGAACGTCAAACACAGGGATATGACAGGCTGCTACTATTCTTGGGTCTGCTGACAGTCACAGCTGCAAGTCATTACAAGGAATCTGCCTGAAATTAGTATTAAGGTTGAGTCAAAAAAGTGTCAGTGTTTAGAAGGAGTTTCATTGTCCTGAGTCGTAGCTAATCAAAACAGAAAGCCGTTTTAAAACATGAGTTTGTCTGTGAGCATCTTTTGAAAACAACAGCCAATGTGTGAGGGGAAGACCTCGAACAAAACTATGTCTTTTTCAACAACCTTTATTGAGTCTTTCCGTACATGGAACCACAAAGAAAGGAAACAGTGTTAGGCAATGGTCTCTGCCTGCAAGTGGTTGACAGTCATGTTGGGGTAAGTGAGGCAGCCCACACTCCATGCTTCATGAAGACTCAGCACTGGCCATGTGCTTCATATCCCAAGACACAAAACAGCAGCTCTTACGTTATAGTTTACAGGAAAAGAAAAGCTATTATTAGGCAGATAGTTATGCCAAGCATCTAAAAATAAAATCAGCCAACTAATTGAGTCTAGGGGGGCAGCATTGTGAATTGGATTATGTCCCCCAAAATGATTCACTGAAGTCCTAACCTCTAGCATCTATGAAAGTGGCCTTCTTTGGAAATCGAGCCCATGGAAAGTTATAAGTTTGGTCAACATGAGAACATACAAGAGCAGGATGTGTCCTTAGCCTATCAGAGAGGCAAGTAGACAGAGAAACACACAGGGGAAGATGACCGTGTGAAAATGCACAAGGAAGACCACCATATGTGTAGTGCTGTGACAAGTAGTGTATGTTTATAGAAATTGAGTAGTAACATCAGATATTTGTAGAGTTATTTAGAGTTCTAAAGGAGCACAGGGGTTAACCACTCAGCTGCAAACCAAAAGGTTGGTCATGGGCATCCCCACAAGCTGCTCCATGGGAAGAAAGAAATGGTGATCTGCTTCCAGAAACATTTCAGTCTAGAAAATCCTATGGAGACTCCTACATTGTTCTATAGGGTCACTGTAGTCAGAAACTATCCCACCATACATAATATCAATGGCCAAGAAGCTACAAGAATAAGAAGGGTCTTCCCTGACAGGTGGCAGAGAGAGGATGGCTCTGTTGACAAACTGAATTCAGACTCCTAGCCTCCAGAACTGTGAAAGACTGAGTTTCTGTTCTTACTGTTAGCTGTTTGTTGTCACCTACCTTTGAGTTAGCCACTAACTCATGCAACCCTATGCACAACAGGATTAAACTGTTATGATCCTCAGGGTTTTAAATGGCTGATGTTTGGAAGTAAATTGTCAAGTTTTACTTTCTAGTTCATCCTAGTCTGGAATCTCCACTGAATCACTAATGTCTCATTCTATGAGAGGGTTTTAAAAACTTCATGGAGAAATGAATTAAAAGAATTTTTCCATGAACTTTTGATGTTCCATTGTATCCTTATAAGAATACAGTAATGTGTCACTCAATATCCATGATGCATTCTGAAATTGGATGTTTTATGATTTGGATGTTGTGCAAACATGCCTAAATCATGAGCAGTAGCATTCATGGCTTTTCCATCTTCATGTTGTTTAACAATCCTTTGCTTCACTTACAAATGGATACTTCTCCAATTCTTTTTGCTGATGCTGTCACTAACACCCACTATTCATCTCTCAGTTTGTCATACTGTGGTAACGTTTGTCATGCTGAAAGCTATGCAACAGGTATATTAAATATCAACAGAATCACCCCTGGTGAATAGGTTTCAATGGAGCTTCCAAATTAAGACAGACTCGAAAGAGAGGTGGACCACGTCTGAATGGTTCACAATGGAAAACCTTATGAATAGCAGCAAAATATTGTCAGATATAGTTCCATAAGATGAGCTCCTCTGATTTAAAGGAACTCAATATATAACCAGGGAAGAGCTATCTCCTCAAAGTAAAGTTGACCTTAATAACATGAATGGTCACATCATTTTCTGAAGAAGGACAACTCAAAAGGAGAAAAAACAGCTGCAAACATCCATTAATAATTGAAACATGGAATGTTTGAAGTATGAATCTAGGAAAGTTGGAAGTCATCAAAAATGAAGTTGAACACATAAAGATCAATATCCTGAGCATTTCCACATTATAAGCTGAAACAACTGGAACTGGCCATTTTGAATCAAACAATCATGTGGTTTACTATACCAGAAATGATAAATTGAAGACGACTGGTGCAGCATTCATCATCACAAAGAACATTTCAAGATCCATCTTGAAGTGCAATGCTGTCTGTGTAGTTAGCAGCCCAGCTCATAATCCACCATACTGCCAAAGCTCCTTGATTACACCTATAGGAAGAGACAATATAGGAAGCTCAATACCATCAGCCAAACCAAGGCCAGTGGCAGACTATGGAACAGACCATCAATTGCTCATGTGGAAGTTCAGGATGAAGCTGAATAAAATTAAAACAATCCCAAGAGAACCAAATTCTGACCTTGAATATATCTCACCTGAATCTAGAGACAATTTCCAGAACAGATTTGATGCACTGGATACTGATGACTGAAAACCAGAAGAGTTGAGGAATGAAATCAAGAAAATCATACATGAGGAAAACAAAAGGTCATACAAAGACAGAAAAAAATGAAAAGACAAATGGATGTGAGAAGAGACTTTGAAACTTGCTCATGAATGTAGAAAAGCTAAAGTGAGTGGAAGAAATAATGAAGTAAAATAGTGAACAGAAAATTTCAAAGGGCTAAGCGGGAAGACAAAGAAAAGTATTACAATGAAATATACAAAGACCTGGAGTTAGCAAACAAAAGAGAAAGAACACATCCAGCATTTCTCAATCTGAAAGAACTGAAAATATTATTTAAGCCTCAATTTGCAATATTGAAGGATTCCATATGCAAAATATGAATGATGCATAAACTATCAAAAGAAAATGGAGGGACTAATCAGAGTGGCTGTACCAAAAAGAACTGGTTGATGTTTAACTGTTTCAAGAGGTAGCATATATGTTCAAGAACTGAAGGTATTATATAGGAAGAAATCCAAATGCACTGAAGGCATTGAAAAATAACAAAATTCCTGTAATTGATGTAATACAAGTTGAAATGTTTCAACAAACTAATGCAGTACTGGAGGCACTCACTCAACTATGTCAAGAAATTTGGTTAATTGATTGCAAGAAATTCATTCAAAGAGAGCACAGAATGTGAAAATCATCAAGCAATATCATTAATATCACATTGCAAGTAAATTTTTGCTGAATTAACTCAAAAACAGTTGCAGCAGTACATTAACAGGGAGTTGTCAAATTTTAAAGACTGATTCAGAAGAGGACATGGAATGTGAACTATCATTGCTGATATCAGGTGGATCTTAGCTGAAATCAGAGAATACCAGAAAATGTTTACTTGTACTTTATTGACATTTAAAGATACTCAACTGTGTAGCTTATAAAAAAAGATTGCATTGCAAATAATGGGCATTCCAGAACACTTCACTGTGTTCATGAGCAGTCTGTGCATAAGCAAGAAACAGTCACTCTCACAGTACAGGTTTAACATTAGGAAAGGTGTGTACCAGGGTTGAATCTTTGCATTATACTTATTCAATTGTGGTTGTGGTGGTTATGTGCTGTGGAGTCTGTTCCAATTCATAGCCATGCTGTATAGGGTTCCTGAAACTATGAATTTTATGAGAGCAGCAAGCCTCATCTTTCTTCCATGAATCAGCTGGTAATTTTGAACTGCTTACCTTATGGTTGGCACCCCAATTCATAACCACTACACTACCTGGGCTCCTTATTCAATGTGTATCCTGAGCAAATAATCCAAGTTGAATTATATGAAAAAGAATGTGGCATCAGGATTGGAGGAAGACTCATTAAAAATGTGTGATATGTAGATGATACAACCTTGTTTGCTGGAAACAAAGAGAACTGAAATACTTATTGATGAAGATCAAACACTACAATCGTCAGTATAAATTGCAATCCAATAAAAAGAAAACAGAAATTCTCACAGCTGGACAATAAATAACATCATTATAAACAGATATGACTGATGTTGTCAAAGACTTCATTTTATTTTAAGTCCACTGTCAATGCTCATGGAAATAGCAGTCAAGAAATTGAACAACATATTAATGTATTAACATTGGACAAATCTGCTGCAAAAGACCTCTTTAGAGTATTCAATAGAAAAGATATCTGTTTGAGGTCTAAGGTGTGCCTGACCCAAGACTTGATATTTCCATTCACCTCATATGAATGTGAAAGTTGGAAAATGAATAAGAAGACCTGAGAAGAATCAATACATTCAAATTATGGTTTGGGGGAAGAATATTGAAAGTACCATGGACTGCTAGAAGACAAAACAAATCTGTATTAGAAGAAGCACAGCCAAAATGCTTCTTAGAAGCAAGGACGGCGAAACTTCATGTATTTTACTTTGGACACGTTGTCAGGAGAGACCATCCCTGGTGAAGGACATGGTAAAGGGTCTCGAGAAAGAGTATGATCCTCAATGAGATAGATGAACACAGTGCAAGCAACAATGGGCTCAAACATAACAATTGTAAGGATGAAGTAGGACTGGATAATGTTGTGCATAGAATGGATATGAGTTGGAACAAATTCAACATCACCTAACAACAGCATCACTAACACTGCTTTTGCTGCATTTGTAAGTCATGATGCATTTCACAGCAATATTTTTTTAAGAAAATTAAACTATAACACTCAAGAAGCAAGTGATACAAGACATGGATGCCGCCTCCTACAAGTCAAAGCATATATGATAAACTTGTTTAGTAGAGGAAGTTCACAATGAAATATCAATAAAGAGTACAATACAGTATATACATAATAAACATGAGTGTTTATTATAGCTATCAGCACATATGTATTATAGGTTATACGAGGAGCCTTCAAAAAGTTCATGGGAAAATCTCACTTTCTTTTCATTGCATTTTTGCATTAATTTCTGAAGCCCCATCATAGATACTGTACAATTATATGTCTGGCAGTGCGATCACTTTGTATATAAGAGACATGAGATACACAAGTCATGTTCAGGAAACTAGCCTTCACTGTGTCTCCTTATATCCACTATGCCCCATTCTCTGATTAGGATTTCTGAACTCCAGTATAATTTATGGGACCATGGATGTGTATGTTGCTAGATGTTGCATAAACAGATGTTTGTTATATAGCACGTGAATTGGTTGTGGCAATTCTAAGAAACTCATCCAGGTGTGGTAGAAGACTCATTCCTTGATAGAAGATTTAGAGGGAAGCCGAATTAAAACAGTTGGATTCCATCCTCCTCTTTAGTTCATCCTGCCTGTGTATGCAGTGAGCATAGGTCACACATTATGTCTGTAAGTCATGATGCTGAACCCCTTCAGATTCCCACTTGCACTAGGCCTCCGCAGATGTAGTCAACTGCTCCTAAGTATCTCACAAGTGCAGAACTGATTCTCACCAAAGGACAGACATATATTTCATCTTAGATCTGACCTTCAAACAGGATTTAATTCTGCTGAGTAGAATGGTGAATGGATTTTTTGTTGTTGTTGTTATCTTGACCATAGTTGCACTGGATGCTCATAATGAGAGATTTTCTCTAGGAATCTTTTGTAACTTGCTTCAAAGTATACAAGCACTCTGTCAGCAACAGCACCTGTTGTTTTTCCTTCAAATAAATTGATCATTGAATAATTAATTTTTAAGAAAAGCAAAGAGATTTTTTATTATCATTGTTTTTTTCCACTTAACCCAAAAGATTTGCCAGCAATGTTCTGGTCTAGCATCATAGCATTAAAATATTCAAACTTTTTTGAAATGACTTACTCCTTTAAATTTCTTTAAATTATTTTCAAGTGAACACTGGCTTTTCTTCCTCTTTCTGCAGCTATCTTCAAGAGAGTTTAGACGGAAGGCTTTATTGTCTGCTAGCGTATGAATCTGGAATCCTGGTGTGGCGCTGTGGGTTAAGGCACCAGACTGTAAAATCATTTGAACTGTAAGGTTGGTGGCTCAAGCTTACCAGCTGCCCCTTAGAAACCATATACAGGGTCACTATGGGTTGGAACCGACTCAATGGCACTTAACAACATGAGTATGAATCTAGGAAAAACTGAAGTTGTTAAAAATTAAATGGAACTAATAAAGATTGATATCCTAGGTATTAGTGAGCTGAAACAAACTGGCTTTGGTCATTTTGAATCTGGCAACCACATGGTTTACTATGCCAGGTATAATGGTTAGAGTTCTGTGTTGGTTCAACTAGGCCAGGATTTCCAGAGGTTTAGCAGTTGGAATATGCTTATTTTCATGGTGATAAAACCTAATACAGGCATAGTTAACTTTATGATGAGTGGTTATAAGCAGCCAATCAATTAAAGGGATGCTTCCTTGAGGGTGTGGCCTGCTCCAAATATAATGGACTTATGGGAGGGACTTGCTCTCTCTTCCACTCGGGATCTGGAGTACCACAATTGTAAGATAACAAACTTCTCTTTCTATACATAGAAAAGATTTACAGCCTCAGAAACCATATACAGGGTCGCTATGTGTTGGAACCGACTCCATAGCACATAACAACAGAGTATAAGCCCCACCCAGAACCTTCAGAGTTGATATATTTGCACTTGAAAAGACATGTTAAGCCTCTGTAATTGCTGAGAGAGCAGGAGATTCAAGCAAGCAGAGAAATAAGCAGACAGTTTGGCCTTTTGAGTTTTAGTGTCATCAAAGCAAGGAAAGTGCTCATCAGAGAAAGCCCACTTCTAGGACTGAAAGTTACAGGGAACTATTAAGTCTTAGGCTTGCTGGTTACCACCTGGATCTATATGTGAGTGGAATTGAGGGAAATGCAATGATGAAGATACAGGTTGACTTTGTTGTTATTATTGTTGTTGTTGTTGTTGTTAAGTGCTTTCAATTCAATTCTGACCCAAAGCAGCCCTGTATAGAGTTTCCAAGGAGTAGCTGGTGAGCTTGAACCACCAACCTTGCAGTTAAAATGGTTTTGTAGTCTGATGCATTAGCCCACAGTGCCACACCAGGACAGGCTGAGTATGAACATGTTCTATTGATACCCATTGATCTTGAGATAAGAGAAGCAGGAAGGCTAACTGGTCAGAAGTTTGGGGGATTTTGTGAATTCCTGAGGCCACAAACACTGACCTAGCCCAAGGGGGCTAAGGCTGAGAGTGAGGGTGCCAGCTGGTTTGAAGTGCAGGGAGGTGTGTGTCAACTCATAAACTTGTAAATGATACCAATTTGACCTAACTTAGATAGCTAGGGCTGAGCTGACCAAAACCTGATCTGATGAAGATAAAGATGTTTGATACTCTGATCAAGTGTCAATCGCTATAATTTATTGGATTGGACATTTGCTTATGACTGTGGTTGCTCAAAATTCAAATCAGAAAGGAAGATTCTTCAGATCAAAGAACATGCTTATCTCCTTAATGTACTAGGTTGATAGGAATTGGCAATTTAGACATTGGTTATCAAAAATCGGGGAGCTATAAAGGCATAAAGTGTCTGGCTTGCAAGCTTTCATGGGTGTGCCTAGTTTTAGAATGAAGGTTCAAGGGAGAATCCCCACTGACTAGTAGTTTTCCTGTTTTCCGATGGATCTGGTGAAAGAGGGTCGGGATGATGCCTCTATGATTTTATGATTTCAATTATAAATAATTGATAATAGGATTAATTGTGATTGTCAAAACTGTACTTGTAGAAGATGTGTAACTAAAAGGATAAAATAAGATGTGCAACTAAAAAAATTAAAGTTATCGTTCATTCAGGATAGAAGATTCCAAGACTATCAAAAAGGAAAAGCATGGATAGAAGTACACCCAGAATGCTCCGTGAAGCCAGAATGGTGAAACTTCATCTCTCATACATTGGCCATATTATCAGGCAGGACCAATCCCTGGAGAACAACATCAGGCTTGGTAAAGTGGAGGGTTCATGTTAAAGAAGATGGTCCCCAACAAAATGGATTGGAGTGGCAGTAGAAATGAGCTCAAGCATAGCAACAATTATGAAATCGGCACAGGAAAAGGTAGTATTTTGTTCTGTTGTGCATAAGGTTGCTGTGTATCAGAACCGACTCAATGGAACTTTGTAAAAATAACATTTCTTTATGGAAGAAGACTTAACATCTCTACCCCTACCCAATCACTGCAGAGTAGTTGTCATGTTCAACTGCCCCCCGCCCCCCCCTTTCAGTTCACAGTCAAGCAGTGAACCACTGCACCACCAGGGCTATTTCCCTTCTAAACCAGAGGTTGCCAAATATAGCCTTCTGGCTAAATCTGGACCACTGTCTGTTTTTGTTTCGCTAAATAAAGTTTTATTAGAACATAGCCATGCCCATGCATCCACATAATGTCTATGTTTGCTTTCATGTTATAATGGCTGTAAAAGTAAACTATGGTCCACAAACCCTAAAATATTTACTATTTGACCCTTAACTTAAAAAGTATGTCAACACCTATAAACTCTATGATAGCAGAAATTGTATCTTTTGCTTATCAATGTACCCTTTTTGCCTAATACAGTGCCTAATACAGTGCTTAGAGTTTAGTGAACATTTAAATAATACTTGTCAAATGAAAGAAAACAAAAAAAGAACAAGAGCAAGAACTCTTGTGTTGTCCAACTTCAAGGACATCAATTCAATACAAAGCAGGGAAGTAAAGGGAATATGGAGGTCCTGACTCCTGATGTGGTTTTAAACTGATTCCATCTAAGTGGGAGCAAAGAGGCTGGATAGGAAGATAAGGGAGACTTAGGCTTTAAATATCCCCAGATTGCCTCCTCTTCCCCACCTCTCACCCACCCCTTCCTGCAGCCTATTGCAAGGTTCAGCCTTCCTCTATTTCAGCCACTGCATGAGTAGAAAAGTCCACAATGATTCTCCAGTGTGCCCACTTACAGTTCCAGACCCTCTTCATGGTGCCCAGTCCCAGATTCCCAACCCAACTATATGTCTTCATTCTCCTTTTAAAATTCCTAAAGAAGAGCAGCTCAAGGAACCAATCAAGCAAAAAGCAACTGAGGGAACAAGAAAACCAAGCATGGAAATCTCTTGGAACCTCCCCAGTAGACTGACTTCTGTCTGATGCCTGGTGACATTCTGCTTTCTGACCCAGCTTTCTCACTGAACTTCAGAATTCTGACTCTCTCAGAATACACTTTAGGGTCTTCTGGAGTGAGTACCTATTATTAACCTTGCTACACCCCTTTGGAGTCTTGGTGTGGAGCTGCAGGACAATGTGCTAGACTGCAAGGTCAGTTTGAGTTGCAAGGTTGATGGTTCAAACCCATCAACCACTCCCAGAAACCCTATACAGGGTCACTATGAGTTGGAACTGACACAATGGCATTCAACAACAGCACACTCCTCTAGGAGCACTGGTAGCTCAGGGTTTAAGAGCTTGACTATTAAACAAAAGCTCAGTGCTTTGAACCTACCAGCTACTCTGCATGAGAGAGATGTAACCGTCTGATTTCAGAAATATCATAGCCTTGAAAACTCTGTGACAGTTCTACTCTGTCCTATAGATTCGCTATGAATCGTAATCTCCCACTGCAGATGAAAGCTGACATTCATCTGCACATGTCATGGACTCATGTGAAAGATCCCTCAGTAAATTCCAACTCTTATCACACCGTATTAGTATGCCACCACCTTCTGAAATCCACCAGTCCAGATCCCAACACCATTTACTTCAAACTCCAAGTAGTATTTGGTGTCAGCTTCTTAAGAAACTGAGAGGCTCCAAGCTAGAATGGGAGAAAATACATCCATATCTATGTGGTTTTTGTTTTTAAGTACCATCAAGTCAGTTGCAACCCTGTATAGAGTTTCTGAGGAGTGGATTGTGAGCTTGAACTGCCGACCTTGCAGTTCATACCAACTTTGCAGTCCAGCGCATTAACCCACAGTGCCACACCATAGGCCTCCAATAATTGAAACAATTTTAACCATGTTGCTTAGTCATGTTGCTCCATGGCTGTTAAAAGGCATATTGTATACTGGAAAAAGGAACTAGTGGTAGTTCCCTAAGAAAGATTGTGGAGTCCAACTTGTACAAGAGACTTTCAAATAGTTCATGAGAAAATGGAATTCAAAGAGAAAGGAATTTTCCACAAATCTTTTGAAGCTCCCTCCTATTTCAATAGTTATTATAAGCTCATTGGTGTTTTCTAGGGAAGTATGTGATGAATGTAAGGGTAATACCTTAGTTATGTCATTAAAAGAAGATTACTACACAAAATGTGTAAAGCATGACTACACATGATAATAAGCACTGGACTGAAAACCACAAGGTCTGCAGTTCAAGCTCACCAGTATTTTGTGGGAGATGATGAGACTTTCTGCTCCTTCAAAGATTTAAAGCCTTAGAAACCATATACAAAGTTGCTATAACTCAGAAACAACTCAAAGGCACTTAACGTCACAACACAATAATACAGAATAATAAAAAGTCTGGGAAACATCATAGAACATTATCCTGAGTGAAATGAGTCAAATGCAAAAGGACAAATACTTCACGATATCACTTTTATAAAAATTCAAAAGCAGGTATAAAAACAGAAAACAATGTTCTTTGATAGTTAGCAGGGTTGTAAAAGGGTGGGGAAATAGCTTTCTACATAGTTGCTCTGTTTTTGTTGTTGTTAGGTACCATCAAGTCCGTTCCAACTCATAGCCAAACTACATACAATAGAATGAAACACTGCCCAGACCTGCACCATCCTCACACCTGCAGTTACGTTTGAACCTATTGCTACAACCACTGTGCCAATCCATTTCCGTGGGTGTCTTCCTCATTTTCATCGACCCTCCGCTTTACCAAGCATGATGTCCTTCTCCAGGGACCAGTCCTCCTTAATAATATGTCCAAAGTATGAGAGATGAAGTCTTACCAACCTAGCTTCTAAGGAGAGTTCAAGCTGTACAAATTCCAACACAGGCCTGTTTGTTCTTCTGGCAGTCCATGGTGGCTTTAATATTCTTCTCCAACACCATAACTCCAATGCATCCATTTTTTCTACAACTTTCCTTATTTATTGTCAGATTTTCATATGCATATATGAGACTATTGAAAATACCATGGATTGGGACAGACACATCTTAGTCCTCAAACTGATATCTTTGCTCTTCAGCAGCTAAAAGAGGTCTTGTGCACCCAATTTGTCTAATGCAACATGTCATTGATTTCCTGGCTATTTCTTGCATAAGTGTTGATTATAGATCCAAGGAAAATGAAGTCTTATAACAACTTCAATCTTTTCTCCATTTATCATGATGGTATTTAGTAGTCCAGTGGTGAGGATTTGTGTTTTCTTGACATTGCAGTGCAATCCATACAGAAAGCTATGGTCTTTGATCTTCATCA
>NW_006408768.1:2501489-2505208 GCF_000296735.1 Chrysochloris asiatica | reverse complement strand
GCTGGTAGTTTCGAACCGCTGACCTTAAGGTTCGCAGCCCGATTCTTAACCACTACGAGATGCTATCAAATTGGTTCCAACTCATAGCTCCCTTGTGTACAACAAAACAAAACACTACCAAATCCTCTGCCATCCTCACAATCTTTACTATTTTTGAGTCCATTATTACAATCACTATGTATATTCATCTAGCTAAGGGTCATCCTCTTTAGAGCTGACCCTCTACATTACCAAACACAGTGTCCTTCCCCAGCAACTGGTTCCTACTGATATTCCCATAGTACATCAAAGTCTCCCACCTTTGCTTCCAAAGAGCAAACTGGCCATGTTTCTCCAAGAGAGATTTTTTTGTGTGTGTTTTCTTGGCAGTCCATACTATATTCAGTATTCTTTGCCAAACATCATAATTCAAAGGCATGAATTCTTCTCTGGTCTTCCTTAGTCATTGTCCAGCTTTCATATGCATATGAAGCAGTTGAAAATACCATGGCTTAGCCACATATCAGGCCTCAAACTTACATCTTTGATCTTTAACATTTTAAATGTTTCTTTTGCAGCAGATTTTCCCAATGCAATGCATTGTTTGATTTCTTAACTGCTACTTCCATATATTTGATTGTGAAGACAAGTAAAATGAAATCCTTGACAACTTCATTTTTTTTTTTCTCCATTTATCATGATGTTGTTTATTGGTCCAGTTGTGAGGATGTTTGACTTCTATACATTAAGGTAAAATCCATACTGTATTCTTTGATCTACATCAATAACTGCTTCAAATTGTCTTTGCTCTCAGCAAAGCAACATTTTGTCATCTGCTGAATGAAGGCTATTAATCAAGTCTTCCTCTAATCCTGATGCCATGTTCTTATTCATACAATCCAGCTTCTCTGATGGCTCAGTATACAGATTGAATAACTATATTGAAAGGATACAACTCTTACCCATACTTCTTTTAATTTTAAATTATGCAGTATCCTCTTATTCTGTTCTAACAACTGCATCTTGGTCTATGCACAGGTTCTGCATGAGCACATTTAAGTGTTCTGGAATTCCCATTATTTGCAATGTTATGCATAATTTGCTATGCTCTACATATTCAAGTAAAATTTTGCTGAAGACTAAATGGTTGTAGCATTACATAGGGAAGCAACGATAGAAATGCTAGCAAGATTCAGAAGAGAATATTAGTTGTTTGAACTGCAAGTTCGGTGATTCAAGCTCACTAGCTGCTCCTTGGAAACCCTATACAGGGTCACTATGGGTCAGAATTGACTCAATGACACTTAACAAAACCACACATCTCTTTCTGGCATTCTCTGTTTTCAGCTAAGATCCATCTAGCATCAACAATGCTACCTCATTCTATTTTCTCTTCTGAATCTCGCTTGGATTTCTATCAGTTGCTTCCCTATGTAATGCTACAACCATTTAGTCTTCAGCAAAATTTTACTTGCATGTGATATTGAAGATACTGTTTGATGATTTCCATATTTTTAAAATCACTTTTCTTTGAAACGGGCACAAATATGGATCTCTTCCAGGTGGCTGGCAAGAGATCTTCCAAACTTTTGGCAAAGATAAGTAAGTGATTTCAGTGCTGTGCTGCTTTGCTGAAACATCTGAATTGGTAGTCAATCAATTCCTGGAGAGTTGTTTTTTGCCAGTGTCTTAGGTGCAGTTTTGATTTATTCCTTCAATAACATTGGTTATTGATTTCATGCTATCCCCTGAAATGATTGAGTCTGGATCAATACTTTTTGATATAGCAACTCTGTGTAGTCCTTGTATCTTCTGATATTTCATACATTGTTCAATATTTTCCCAGTAGAATCCTTCAGTTTTGAAACTCTGGGCTTGAATTTTTTCTCCAGTATCATTTCTTTTACCAAGACCATTTTTCCAATTAGCAAAACTACAAAATTACCTATCCTTTCTCTTAGGATCCTTATGTGGCACTGTTTGATAAGTACTGGACTGCTAACCACAAGGTTAATGGTTCAAACCCATCAACCTCTTAGAAACTGTATACAAGATCACTATGACTTAGAACTGATGTAACAGCACTTAACATCAAATCCTCCTTCTTTGTTTCCAACTTTCACACCCCAATCACCAATAGTATCAATGCATATTGATTATTAGTTTCATCAGTGTCAGATTATAAAATTTAGTTGGATTCTTCAATTTCCTCACCATTGGCATTAGTGGTTGGTGCATAATTTTGGATAATAGACATATTAATGGTCTTCCTTGTATGCCTATGCACAGTATCCTATTATGGAAATCATTAAACTTTGCAAGAAATCTTGAAGTGTTCTTTTTGACAATGAATGTTACACCATTCCATTTGACTTTTTCATTTCAAGTATAGGCCGTTATGATTGTGCAATTCAAAATATCCAACACCAGTTCATTTCAGCTCACAAATGACTAAGATTCCAATCTTCATTCATTCTATTTCTCATAATTTCCAATTTTCTCACATTCATGTGACTGTTATTAAGTGCTATCAAGTCACTTCTGGCTCATAGCTACATACAACAGAAATTAACACTGCCCAGTCCTGCACCATCCTTACAATTATTGTGTTTGAGCTCATTACTGCTGCCACTACATCATTCCATCATTCCTTTTTGTCACTGACCATCCACTTTACCAAGCATGATGTCCTTCTCCAGGGACTGATCCCTTGTGAAACATGTCCAAAGAAAGAGATAAAATGTTTCATCATTATGGCTTCTAAGGAACATTCTGGTTGTACTTATTCCAAGATAGGTTTATTTGGTACTTTTAATATTCTTCTCCAACATCATAATTCAAATGCATTGATTATTCCACAATCTTCCTTATTCACTGTCCAACATTCACTATCACATGAGGCAATTGAAAATACCATGGTTTGGGTCAGGAACACCTTAGTCCTCAAACTAATTTTTGTTCTCAAAAACTTTAACGAGTTCTACTGCAACAGATTTGCTCAATACATTATTTGATTTCTTGACTACTCCTTCTATGAGTGGTCATTGCAAATTCAAGCAAAATTAAGTCTTTGACAACTCCAAACTCTTTGCCATATATCATGTTATTATACTGGTCCACTGGTGAGGATTTTTGTCTTGTTTAAATTGAGGGACAATCCATAATGAAGGCTGTGGTCTTTGATCTTCATCAATAAGTATTTTAAGTGGTCTTCACTTATAGTAAGCAAGGTTGTATCATCTGTACATCACAAATTGTTAATGAGTCTCCCTCCAATCTTTATGCCACATTCTTCATATAATCCAGCTTCTCAGATTATTTGTTCAGCATATAGAATAAATAAAGATGATGAAAGAATACAACAGTGGCACACACTTTTCCTGATTTTAAATCACTTAGCCTTTTCTGTTGTAATGATTGCCTCTCTGTACAGGTCTACGTGCAGGTCTTCATAAGCCCAGTTAAGTGTTCCAGAATACTCATTGTTCAAAGTGTAGCTTTTCATGATCCACATAGTCAAAAGCCTTTGTATAGTCAAAAATAGATGATTGTGACATACTAAAAATTAAAAACTTATATACATCAAAAGACTTCACCAAAAGAGTAAAAAGGGAACCCACAGAATGGGGGAAAATCTTTTTCAATCACACATCAGATAAGGGAATAATTTCTAAAATATACAGGGACCTACAATACCACTACAAGAAAAGGACAAATAACCTAATTAAAAAATGGGCACA
>NW_006408768.1:2496835-2497667 GCF_000296735.1 Chrysochloris asiatica | reverse complement strand
GAAGTAGGGGGAAAACAGCAAAGAAGTTGTGAGCTAAGTCCAACCACATCCAATAGACTCCTGTTAACCTGGATTGAGACCTGATTGGCCAGCAGTATGACAGGGCCTGGGAACTCCTGCGCCCATGGACAGGAACATGGCCACAGAGGACCAGAGCGGATTGTGAAGTGTCCAGCTGATATGAAGTGAAGGGAGATGCACAAGAACACCCATACTTGCAGATATGGCTTCAGTGGCTGGCTGATCAAAATTCCACTAGAGGAAGAAAGAAGAGAGAAAAAAATGAGTAAATGTGGCAAATTGATGAACTTGACCTATGCTTGTTGATGCAGTCAGACAAAGGAGGGAATGAATCTTTACAGAGAGGATCATTCCTACTCCCTTGGTTACACAGGGTCAACAAGGATGGGCAACTTAGACATTGGGTACCCAAAATTGGGGAGTACAAAGGCAAGAAGTGTCTTGCTTACAAACTTTCAATACAAACCTAGTTCCAGAGGGTGCAGGGAAAGATAGACTCTCTCCTTTATGGTTTCCAACCTGTCTGGAAGGGGCTGATGAAAGGAGATGGGGGAAAGACTCTTCTGGTTCAATAGTGAATGATTGCTATCAGGATTAACTGTGAATGTTGGAAAGGTAAAGGTAGACGTTTTGTAACAAAAGGAGTGGAGTGGTAGATTTTGCAGTCCAGGAACAGAGGTTCCTGGAACCATAAAGGGAGAAAAAAAAAAGAAACAATGATTCCAGAGATGGAGGAAGAGACAATGATGTGGAGAGATGGAGTGGCTGTGGACTTTAGACTCAGAGAGGGAGAGGGGCTATGTGCTGACGG
>NW_006408768.1:2492177-2496190 GCF_000296735.1 Chrysochloris asiatica | reverse complement strand
ACTCTGTGTATCTTCTTTTGATGCTTCCTGCATTGTTCAACATTTTGCCCACAGAATCCTTCAATATTTCAGCTTGAGGCTTGAATGTTTTCTTCAGTTCTTTCAGCTTCTGAAATGCTTTTGATTTTCTAGCTCCAGGTCTTTGCATATTTCATTATAATACTTGTCTTTGTATTCTATAACTATCCTTTGCAAGTATATGTTCCATTTTTTTTCTTCCTCATTACTTTGAATTGCTTTAGCTTCTCCACATTCTCCTGACACCATTTTGGTCTTTTTTTTTTCTTTCTTGTCTTCTTAATGATTTCCAACTTTCTTCCTGTATTATGTTCTTGATGTCATCCCACAACTCTTTTGGTTTTGGATCATTAGTGTCTGCCACATCAAATCTTTTTTGAGATGGTCACTAAATTCAGGAATCTATTCATGGTCATATTTTGGCTCTTGTGAAGTGCTAACTTTCTTTAGGTTCACCCTGAATTTGCATATGAGCAATTGATGGTTTGTTACACAATCACCCCCTGGCCTTGTTTTGGCTGATGATATTGAGTTTCTCCACCACAAAATATAGTGTTTTTTTTTAATATATAGTATATTCCAACTGGTGAGGTTTATGTGCATAGCCACCTTTTATGTTATTTTATTTTTAACAAAGGCAATGAATAGTGGAAAATGTTTTTGGTGTTTTTTGATTTTTTACATGATCAAGTTTCTTGTTGCATGGAGGATATTTCAATCATTGAGATGAAGCAGAGTGTATGATTTGTTGAATGTAAAAAGGATTATCTTTTCCATAAACTTTCACTTAATTTATAATAAAAAGTTAATAAAGAAAAGAAGGAAAACTGTTAAATCATTACAGTGTGTGTCCGTGGATTAAGAATCCTATACACTTTAGTGGGGTTCTCTGTTTAGAGTGACATTGCTGAAATTGGGTTTGTCCCGATTGTCTGTCTCTCTTGAAGCCTGGGACCTCTTCCAGTATCATTCAGTTTGTGGGCAGGATTCAGATCTTTATTATTATTATAATATCGAGGTCCCCATTTTCTTGCTGGATGTCAAGTGGCTCATCTCCACTTTATAGGACACCCACTGGCACATGACACATGGATTGCTCTACTTCATAGTGGTTTATCCTTCCAAGGCAGCAGGAGAAGGTACATGTTGATGACAATCTAATTTTGTCTTTGACCTCTGAATTAGAATTAAAAGGGTTAGATTCACCTAGATAGTCTTTTTTTGATTAACTCAAAGTTAGCTGAATAGTAACCTTATATGCAAAATTGGAACTAATTAAAATTGTTGTTGTTAAGTGCTATGGAGTTGTTTCCAACCTATAGTGACTCTGCATAGGGTTTCCAAGGAGTGGCTGGTGAGCTTGAATCACCAACTGTGTGGTTCAATCCGACTGACTGTGCAATCTAGCACATTAGCCCACAGCACCACAATTTTAATTGTATCTTTAGAAATGTATTTTTCTATATAATCTTACAAAGAGAGGCATGATATCCCATTTTATAAACAGATTTCACAAATGTTCAAGGGAATGAAATCACACAAGAGCAAGGATCATTGGTTAAATGACTTTGAGGTAAATTTTTAGCTGTTGGCACTTGATAGAATAGGCTTTTGAGAAGGAAATTAAAGACAAATGATTCTTGAATTCTACCTATAATGGATCAGAGAGATTAGAAACTGAGAGGCAAATAGAATTTCAGGGTGAAATAATTGAAAACAAATGGTCAATATAATCTATTAACTCCTAATTTGTATTGTTACTACTTGTAGACAATAGGTTATTGTGGTATTCTAGATTTTAGGTGTCAGTGATGCCTATGATAGACTATAAAGGAGGCTTGGAGATTTCCTCTAATCTTTTGTCTTGGGCCTTGATGTGGCACTGTAGGATAAATACTGGACTACTAAACACAAGGTCAGCAGTTCAACTCCACCAGTCACTCTTGGAAACCCTATAAAGGGTCACTATGAGTCAGAACCAAGTCTAAGGCACACAACAACAACAATCTTTTGCCTTATATTTTTCACTGATTATTCCATTCATTTAATAAATATTTACTGAGCACTTCTTTTTCGTTTTCATTTCTAAAAGAAACTCAATGCTGAGAATTTTATTGTACCCAGAGTGTCACCAGATAACTCAATTGCCAGGCAAAGTTGCTGCTGCTGTTGTTAAGTACGGTTGAATCAGTTCCAACTCACAGTGACCCAATGCAAGGAGCATCTGGTGAGTTTGAACCACCGACCTTGTGGTTCAAGCCATACTTGCAGTCCTGTGCTTATCCTACAGCAGCACCACACCAGGACTCCAAGGAGATAGACCTAAATCCCACTTTCCACACTTACCAACTAGGAAAACTTAAATGGGTTGTTGTAATCCTCTGAGTCTCTGGGCCCATATTCCTCAATTATAAGATACAGGCCATAGATCAACAAGGAATCAGAAGAGTTGAACAACACTACAGAGCACCATATCGACCCATAATAGAATACTCATTCTTCTCAAGTCCATGTGGATCATCCTCCAGGATGGACCACATGAGGCCAGAGATCAAGCCTCAATAGATGCAAAACACATGAAGTCATACGAAATGTGTTCTCTGGTCCAAATTGAATGATGTTAGAAATCAATAGCAGAAAGAATTTTGGAACATTCACAAATGATGGAAATTAAATGGCACAATTCAGTTGGTCAAAGGAGAGGTCACAGGGGAAATTAGAAAATATTGTGAGATGATTAATCATGAAATTACAACATAGCAAAATCTAGGCAATACAGTTAAAGCACTGAGCAGAGACATGTACAAATATCCCATTGCCACTGAGGTGATTCTAACTCAAGGCAACGCCGAAGGCAGAGTTGAACTGTCCCATAGTGTTTCCAAGGCTGAATCTTTTTTATTATTATTATTAATCTTTTATTGTGAATTGAGTGATAATTTACATGAGAGAATTTTTGCACTCATCCTACTTTATTTTGTATCATTGCCATGATTACAATCCCCTCCATGCATTACCATTCAACAACATTTGCTTCTATGCCCTATATTTATTTATTTATTTATTTGGATGTACACAAAAACACTTAGGAATATATAATAATTTAAACAACCAAAGTGCACATTATACAAGCCTGCCTTCTGGCTGCCGATACACAACCTTTCTCGTTCCATGAGTCTAGAGTTCTCAGAAGCTCTAGCTCATCATGTGATCATCTTTGCCTCCATCTGGTGTTGCTGCTTCTCTGGAACACATTCTGTTCACGCTCTTCTCCCTTGATGGTCCTAGAGTCTTCTGTTCTGGGATGTAAGATTAACTCTTCCCCCCTTTTTGTTACAAAACTTCTACCTTTACAGTTGTAACAACTGCAATTACTCACTATTTAATCATAAGAATCTTATCCCCAACTCCTTTCACCAGACCCGTCTTGTTAGTTGTTGTTGGTAAGTGCTATCAAGTCGATTCCAACCCATAGCGACTCTGTATAGGGTTTTCAAGGAGCACTGGTGAGCTTGAAACACCAAATTTGCAGTTCAAACGACTTTGCAGTCTAACGCATTAGCCCACAGCGCCACCCATTTAGACAAGATGAAAACTATTCCATGGGGATTCTACCTTCCCCCACATGCTCTGAACTAAACTCCCTCTTGAAAATGTATAAGCCAGCCATTTCATGCCTTTATAGGCACATCCATTTTAGGTACCCATTGTCTAAGCTGGCCATCCCTATCAACTGTGTGTACAGAGGGGATATGTTTGATCCTTGATGTGAAGACTCCTTGCCTCTTAGTCGGTATTTTGACTACTACATTCATAAATAAGGAGCTCTGGTAGCATAGTGGTTACAAATCAGGCTGTGAACCACAAGGTCAGCTGTTCAAAACTACCAGCTGTTCCGCGTGAGAAAGATGAGGCATTCTGCTCCCATAAAGATTTACAGCCTTGGAAACCCTGTATAGGGTCGCTATGCATCGGAACCGACTCCACGGCACACA
>NW_006408768.1:2480660-2490072 GCF_000296735.1 Chrysochloris asiatica | reverse complement strand
TGCTCTTCTATTTTAGCAGTATTGTGAGATTTGTCTTCCAGCTTCTGGCTTCGGGTTCTGGCTTCCAGCTCTTCAGTTCTACTCCTTTGCTTTTTCAGTGTATTGTCCATTTATGAATATTTTATTATTAATCATTTGGACCTTTTTCTGTAGTATTGAATTGTTTCCAATGCTAATTCTATCTTACTTGATTGTTCCTGTATAATTTTCTTGACTTCTTCCTTATTTTTCTCAACTCCACTGTGGAGCACTTGGATGCACCTCAGTGTCATTCTCCTCAATTCCTTCTCAGCCAGTTCCAAAGTCTTCTCTCCTTCCAATGGGAAGTCTATGTCTACCTACAGCTCATGTTTCAGTTACTCTATCTGTTTCTGGACATATGCTGAAATCTTTGACTGTTTCTTGGGCATCTTCAATAATTAAATGTGTTTTCAATAATTAGATGAATGTATGGATGATTAAGCTTTCTGATTGCCTCCAGGTAGATGTGTTGGGCTTCCCTTTTCACTTATCTTATTATTCAACTCAGAGTAAGTGTAGCAAGTGTTGGATGTTCATCTGGTATATTTAGCTGGTTTTGGCTCTTGCATGGATGGTGGGATTTTATAAGGTGTGATTGTAGCTTGGCTATATGACCACAATTGTTTTCTATTCTTGGGTAATGTGGGGAGAGAAAGAGCCCCCCAAAGTAAATGGGGATCCATAAAGACAAAAAATAAAACCACAACAGCATAAAAATAGATTGAATACTATAGTCTATAATCACACACACATACACACACAAAGGAAGCAAAATATGAGCATGAGTTTAACTCCCCTGGCTCAGCCAGCTAGAGCTGTTCTGGGAGATTGTTCTGTTTTAAGCAATTCCTGTTGGTTCCTCCCCCTTCTAGGTTCTGTGTTCTGTGGTCTTTGCTGAGCAGATCCATGCACATGTGTATTAGAACCCTCCAGGGGTTAGGGTGGGGAGGTCCACTTGCTCAGGCACCACCCCCAGTCACCAGAGTGGAGGTGTACAGACAGTGAGAGACCAATTAACAGGAAAAAAATGTTCACATCTTTATCTCTGATGATCAGTCAGATCTCTGTGTTGACAGTGTTCCTCTGATCCTCATCCTCCTCTGTTATGTCCAACATGGCCACTCAGGAACCCGCTGGCAGCCACAGATCAGAAAATGTCACATTTCTTGCTTCTGGTACAAATCCCACTAGCAGTAAGCCTTCAGTCCTTCTAACTGTTCCTTTATATGCAATTCAGAATTCTGGGACTGTCTCCTGAACCTACTCCATCTGGTATTCTGTGTTATTAGTGTCGGAGGTCTGGTAGCATAGTGTATACTAAGCAGGCTACGAACCACAAGGTCAGCAGTTCAAAACTACCAGCTGCTCCATGCGAGAAAGGTGAAGCATTCTGCTCCCATAAAAATTTACAGCCTCAGAAACCCTGTACAGGGTCACTATGAGTCGGAACTGACTCCACGGCACACAGCCAAGTGTCAGAGGTCTGCACTGTGCTTCTCCCTAATCTGCCATCCACATTTTATACTATTTTAAAAGGTATTTTCAATGAATAAGTCAGTGGTCTAATGCTAAAGCAACTTCTATCGTGCAACTTGCATCAGTTGTCATCTAGCCCATATTTTCTAACTACTTATTCTTCTCTTTATTTCCAACTTTCATGTTCCAATCACCAGTAATTATCAAAACATCTTGATTCTATGTTTGATCAATATCAGGCTGAAGAAGTTGCTACAATTCTTCAATTTCATCATCAGTGGTTTTAGTGGTTAGTGCATAAATTTTAATAATAGTGGTATTAACTGGCTTTCCTTGTAAGAGTATGGATATTATCCTATCACAGATAGTGTTGTACCTTCAAGATAGATCTTGAAATATTCCTTTTGATGATAAATTCAACACTATTTCTCTTGAGCGTGTTATTCACAGCATAGTAAACCACATGATTATCAGATTCAAAGTGTCCAATACCTGCTCATTTCAGTTCACTAGTGCCTAGATGCATTGTAACTCTTTTTTTACTTCAAAAATTTCTAGATTCATACTTTATACATTTCATGTTCTGATTATTAATGGATGTTTGTAGCTATTTCTTCTTGTTTTGAGTTGTGCTTCATCAGCAAATAAAGGTTCCTAAAGCTTTCCTCCATTATGGTCAACTATGCTTTGAGGAGACAACCCTTCCTCAGCCATATTTTGAGTGCCTTCCAACCTGAGGTGCTCATCTTCCAGCACTATGGTTTACAATGTTCTGCTACGATTCATAATGTTTTCCTCTTTTGGCACTATAGCTGACAATGTTCAGCTGCTGTTGGTAAGGTTTTCAATGGCTAACCATAATATGCCTCTCCTTCTTCCTAATCTGTTTTAGTCTGGAATATCCACTAAAATCTGCCCACCATGGGTGAGCCTGTCAGCATTTGAAATACTGGTCACATAGTTGCCAGCATCACAGTAACACACAAGTCACCAAGTACAGCAAGCTGGCAGACAAGTGTTTATACTAGATAGTAGATCGATGATCATTCTGGTAATAGGAAAGGTAGTACACAATATGGAGGAAGTCAGCAAAACTTGGCCTAAATAAATGAAGATACTGAGAGGACAGAAGAATAGAGAACACCTAGGACAAGTGCGAATTAAGGCACATTTGAGGGTTCAAATTAAGAAATGTTTAGAGGGAAGGAGGACACACCTACTTTGAGCACATCTTTTAACAACTTTTCACAAGCAGGCCTTGACTTGGAGGGAAAGAAAGAGAAACTACATGATTCTGAATCTGAGAAGACCTTAATCTGATAAGAGGAATTCTGGCTGGTGTGTGATACCATCTTAGAAATGTAGCCAGAGGCCCAGATATTCTGATTGTGGGTGGTGGCAGAAGAGTACATCCCAGGGTTTCAGGTAATTAAAGTTGTGAGGAGAGATACGAAAGAGCTAGCTTTCACGGAACTCAGACTACAACTATTATGTCAACATGGCTGCTGATTCTCCCTGTGATGACCACAAGGAATCTTCTCAGAATAGTGTTTGAGCCCAACTGCTAAGACATGTATCCCTTCTCCAAAAGAACTCATGAAAAAAACATAAAGTGAGTGTTTTAATAAAATGTAATCATAATCTTACTTCATGTGCAGATGTCACAATAGGAGGTGCAGCAGTGCGCCACATCTCCATGCTCTCAGTCTTCTGCAGCCTTGCTGTGTAGAGTCTCCACCTCCTGCAGGGTATCTTACCCATCTTGCATCAGTCTCCCCTTTCTTCTGCCAGTATCATCTCTCTCTTTGCTTCTAAGGCCTCTTCAGGCTCGGCTCCTGTACTGGTAGGAGGTTTGGCAAGTAGCTGTGTATCTCTCCTCTCTGTCTCTGCCCTCTCTGTCTCTGCACCTTCCCTCTTACTTCCCTGTGTGGGGCTGGGAGCATCACGTGGCTTCTCCCCAGGACTCTGGCAGCAGAGCAAGCAGGAGCACAGTGTTTGTCTCCTGTCTTCTCTACTCTACATTCCCACACATGCATACTGATAACTAAGAGGATTGTAGGTAGTGTAAATGGTTAACAAGCTTGACTGCTAACTGAAAAGTTGAAGGCTCAAGTTTGCTTAAAGGTATCTCAGAAGAAAGTCCTGGCAATTTACTTCCAATAAAATCCAATGGAGCACAGTTCCACTCCAACACACATTGGGGTTGCCATGAGTCGGAATCAACTTCATGGCTGAAGATGAGTGCTACCACATTCTTATTTCCTTTATAGATTGAAGCTGAGGGCTTGGTTTTAGGCTGGATAAATCACTGCCCCTGCAGACTACTCAGAAGTGATGTGTCCAGCTCTCTGGGACCTGCTGTTCCCCATAGAAAATTGTTCTTCTGCTCCAGCTTCCTCAAGTTGTGACTCCATGCTTGTTCCCATAACAGTACCTGCTTGTGGACTGACTTGGGAATTTTTTAATGCACAGATCACTAAATGTTGCTGTTGTTGTTGGTAAGGGCACTTTAGTCAGTTCTGACTCAGTGACTGCTACAACCCAGTTTCTGAGGAGCATTTGAGGTGGGTTTGAACTGATAACCTTGTAGTTAGCCGTCCAGTGCTTATCCTACAGCACCACACCAGGACACTAAGCAGAGAAGACAAAATCTACTGGGTGTTCAGAGATGGGAAAAGCCTGGGAAGCTGCCAGATCACTGGACCTGTCACGTGTTCAAAAAGAACTGTAGACAGACTAGAGTTTCCAACAGAACTCATGCTGGTTCCCTGGGCTGCACATTTGTTCTGGTGCTGCCCTGTGAGATTTTCAGCCTTGTTTTCTCCATCAAAGCTCTCCTCTAGAAGGATCCACCTGCATCTCTTCTGTACGTTCACCCCCAGTGCCCTCCCTCATGTTCCTATCTGCAGAAAATCAAATCACCATGTATGTGAACATAAAATTCTGTCATTTATTTGTACTACAGACTTGAGGAAGGGGAAGAAAAAACATAGCTCTCTTTTAACACACACACAATTGGCACAATGTTTAAGTCTCTATGGCCTCAAATCAGTCTGTTATTAACAGCTAGGAAATCCAGACCTAAAGGTCTATGCTGTCATTATAAACTGTGAAAATTATAAAAATGGAAATAAAAAATAATTACCTCGGCATGTGCTAAAAGTTAAGCTGAATGGCTGGTTGCCATGGAGATGATGTCCTGTTGACTGCACTGGCCTTCCCTAGTAGAGAAGGACCAGCCACTCAGCCAGTGGAGAAACAGCATTTAGCTTCCCTTGTTGTGTTAACATTTGTCATAGCAACTCAGGGCATTCTATCATTTACCAGTCAGTGTAATTTGGCTAGCTGTATTTTCAGATGATTTAGTGGCTTTTAACTTTTAATTAATTTCATTGTGTGAAATTACCACCATTGCCTAAACCACTACATTATATTTAGAGAGATGGGGGGGGGGGCGTAACTTACATGAAAATATCCTAGTTTCTCTTTTTAAAAATCTGGTGTATATATATATATAATTCAAGTGACCACAGTATGATAAACTGATAGAAGTGTACATAATGTTAGCTTATGTACTCTTCTATCAGTTTGTCTTACTGTGGTCACTTGAGTGTTGATATTTGAGTGCTGATTACTGTGGTCACTTGAGTGTTGAGTGTTGAGTGATGCTGGAAGATATGCCTTCAGTAAATTAAATACCAGCAGGGTAACCAATTGTGGATCAGTTTCAGCAAAACTTCCAGACTAAGACAGACAGGAAGAAGGAGAGGTGGACTATTTCTGGTTTTGGACTACGAATGCTTAATAGCAGAACATTGCCAGATATAGTTCCAGAAGACAAAAAATTATGAATAGGCATGGAACATTGTCAAATACATTTCCATGAGGTGAGCACTTCAGGTTGGAAGGCACAGCAAAAGAGATGTCTCCTTAAAATAGAGTTGACCATGTGAGGTGAATGAAGCAAAGCTTTTAGGATGTTCATTTTCTGATGAGGCACAATTCAAAATAAACACAAGCAGCTGGAAACATCCACTAATAATCAGAACATGAAATATACAAAGTATGAATATAGGAAAATTGGAAGCTACCAAAAATTAAATAGAATGCATAAAGAATGATATTTAGCCATCAGTGAGCTAAAATGGACAGTATTGGTCATTTTTAATCCAACAATCATATGGCTTACAATGATGGGAATGAATTATTGAAGAGGAATGGTGTCACATTCATTGTCAAAAAGAACATTTCAAGATTTATCTTGAAGTACAATCCTGTCTATGATAGGCTAATATCCATATACCTACAAGGAAGACCTAGCATTGGACTGCAAATCACAAGCTCCACAGTTTGAGCCTGCCACCTACTTCATGGGAAAAAGATGAGGCTTTTTTTTTTTAGTTTTTATTGTGAATTACGTGGGTTAACATGTGAGAACATCAGTTTTGCATTCATCTTATCATATTTCATTCATGCATCATCAAACAACCAAAGGGTATACCACACAGACCCACACTCTGACCATCAGCACACAGCCCTTCTCCCTCCCTGAGTCCAGTGCCCCCAGCCGCTCCATCTGTCCACACCATCATCTAACTCTCCTCCTTTGGTCAAAAAACATCTACCTCTGTATTTCCTTCCAATTAGTTTCCCCATCCCTCCCCTCCTCTCATCCCATACATTTTGGTGATCAGAAAATATATATATATAATTATTTTTCCCCTGTTAGTGTGGGTTCTTTTTCTTTCTCTTTTACAGTAATGGTCCTAAGCAGTATTTCTTCTTTTGTAACTAATTTCACTCAGCATAATGTCCTCAAGGTTCATCCATGTCTCTGCCTCCATCTCTGGCATCACTGCTTCTCCGGGTAGGGTTCTGTTCTCTGCTCTTCTCCCTTGATGGTCCCAGGGACCTCCCCTCCTAGACTGAAAAGTTAATCACACCCTTCCCTTTGCCACAAAACATTTACCTTTACATTTCCAGCCCTTACAATCAGTCCTGATAATAATTATTCACTATTGTATCACAAGAGACCTATCCGCATCTCCTTTCATCAGCCCTGCCTAGACAGATTGGATACTACTCAGTGGAGATTCTACTTTGCTCCATGCCCTCTGGATCTAGGTTTTCTCTTGAAAGCTTGTAAGTCAGTCACTTCTTGCCTCTGTAGCTCCCCCATTCTGGGTAGCCAATGTCCAAGTTGCCCATCCCTGTCCTCTCCTGTGAGGAAGGGGTGGAATGATCCTCACTGTGAAGATTTGTTCCCTCTTTTGAGCTATTGCATTCATAGATGTAGGTCAAGTCCATCAAATTGTATCAGATTACTCTTTTTTTCCTCTTCTTTATTCTTCTACTTGAGCTCTTATCATCCAGTCATTGAAGCCTGGTCAAGTGGGTATTATCTGCAAGTGTGGGTGTACTTATGCATGTGCCCTCTCTTCTTATCAGCTGGATGCTTCACTCTCCACTGTAGTTCTCTATGGCTATGTCACTGACTCTGGGTCAAAGAGTCCCATGGACTTGCCACACTGAAGGCCAACCAGGTCTCCAGCTGAGTTCACAGGAGTCTCTTTAAAGTGTTTAAGAATAAAGATGTCAGTTCGAGAACTAATGGGCTCCTGATTCAAGCAATGGTATTTTCAATAGGCTCATATGCATGTGAAAGTTGGACAGAAAGTTGGAGTAAGGAAGACTTTAGAAGACAAATTGTTGCATACAAATTGTCATTTTGGAGAAGAATATTGAAAGTACCATGGACTGCCAGAAGAACAAAGAGATCTGTATTGGAAGGAGTATAGCTGGAGTGCTTTTTGGAAGCCAGGATGGCAAGACTTCATCTCTCATACTTCAGAAATGTTATTAGAAGGGACCAGTCCCTGGAGAAGGTCATCATGCCTCGTAAAGTAGAGAGTCAGCAAAAAAGAGGAAGACTCCCAAGGAGATGGACGATACAGAGGTAGCATCAATGGGCTCAAAATGTAACAACAGTTTTGAGGCTGGTGCAAGACCAGCCAGTGTTATGTTCTCTTGTGCTGAGGCTTGCTATGAGTCAGAACCAACTCACTGGCATCTAGCAGCAACAACAAAAATAACTTATTTGAAAACCAAGTAGTTCTAAGCCTAATGGTAAAAATAAAAGCCAAGACAAAGGTATCTAATAACTTAGGAAACAGAACCACAAATTTTAGTAACCATGTCTTCAGAAAAAGAAAATGTATAGCCTTAAAAGTTCCAGCATCATGGAAATATAAAGTATGAAGATTAAAGAAAAGAGAATTGCTTATTTTTTTAATTGATAGAGAGAGAGCTGGAAGCAGTTTGGCCAAAACCTTGAATGTGACCTAGTTATATAAAACCTGTTGCCATTAACTGGACTTCAACTTATAGGGACTGCAATATGTGTCAAAGTAGAACTGTGCTCCATGGGGTTTTCAATGGCTGATTTTTCAGAAGTAGATCACCAGGCCTTTCTTCCAAGGCACCTCTGGATGGACTCAAATCTCTAACTTTATGATTATCAGCCAAAAAAGTTAAGCATTTTCTCACCTATGGATCTTACTATATAGTTGGTTCTCCCTTCACACTGATGTTTATCTACTTGATTATCACTCTCCACCTCTTGCAAAACAAAGGTTCCCTGCTTTACTCACTCTACTCTTCTACCATTCTCCTCCCTGACCAGCTCTCCTGCTGGCTTCCACCCGAGCCTATCCTGGATTGCTCTTCCTGCCACTGCCCCGCCACCCACCTATCCTTCACATCTGCCAATACGCAACAGCTGTGCCCACAAGACATGCCCAGCCTCACAAGCTCAACATATTGACAGCAGAATGAAGCAGACATCCAGTGTACTTGAACTAGTTCTCAAATAATTAATGCATATTTTTTTTTAGTTTATATTAGCAATATATATGGGTTAGGCATTGAACACTGAAATTGGGAAGTACTGTTGACTTTAATTTACCCTGGGACACTAACGCATAATAGAAGTCCTATATTTGTGGAATTCTGGTGGTGTAACACTTAACTCAGCTTTGCTTGTCTGCTAACAAAAACCTTGGAGGTTTGAGTGTACCCCAGGTGCTTTGAAAGCAAGGTTTGGTGACATACTTCTGGAAAATCAGTCATTGGAAACCTTATGGAGTCCAGTACAAGTTGTATGTTTAAAGGAGGATATTCTCTTTAGAGTTGTATCATCAGGGAACTTACATATGTTTAAGGTAAGATATATTTGTTGGAAATGCTCCCTTGAAATTACTCCTAGCAGGGCTCCTGGCAAAATGGCATACTAGACAGACAATAATCAGACCCTCGACAGCAAAGACACAAGAGACCAGATAAAACAGATTCATAAGAATCCTGGAACCCTGAACCTCAGAGGAAAGGATAGAAAAGCTGACTGAATACTAACTAAGGGTACAAACTGAGCAAATGCAGCAAGCAGAGACAGAAGGACTAGTTAAATTTTTCAGCATGATCATTTTGAACTTTTGGAAGAAGTGTTAGATCAGAATAGTGACAGGACAGGCAGCTTCATTAGAATGCACAAGCACTGCTCTTGTTAGGTGCCATAGAGTCAGTTCTGACACACCCTGTGTAGGACAGAGCAAAACACTGCCTGGTCCTGTGCCATCCTCACAATTATTGTTGTTTTAGTCCAATGTTGTTTGGTTTATTCTCTGCTGCTTCTATAAGTGTTGATTGTGCAAAATAAACTCAGGACAGAAAAATACATGAAACAAAGAAGCCAGTAGCACTACAACAACAAAAACACAGAAAAATGACAGCAATCAATATTTGCCTACTGATAATTATACTGAGTGTAAATTGATAAAATGAATTAGTCAAGAGACACAGAGTAGCAGAATGGATAAGAAAATAGGACCCATCAAAACACTGTCTACAAGAAACACAC
>NW_006408768.1:2476419-2477515 GCF_000296735.1 Chrysochloris asiatica | reverse complement strand
AGCTGGTAAGCTTGAACCACTAGCGTTGCAGTTCAAATGACTTTGCAATCTGACGCATTAGCCCACAGCGCTATCAGTAACACTGGCAAATTCTACCAACCATTATGAGAAGAGTTCATACCAATTCTATTCTAACTATTCTAGAATATAGAAAAAAAGACAAATCCATTGTTGTAAGTGAGCATAATTCTGAAACAAAAACCAGGCAAAGACATCACTAAAAAAGAACATTACAGGCTAATATCCCTCATAAAGAGTACAGTAGCTTTGTAGGATAAACAATGGACTGCTAAGCATAGGGCCAGCTGTTCAAGACCACTAGCCATTCCTTGAGAGAAGCATGAAACTTTCTGTTCCTGCAAAGATTTTCAGTTTCAGAAACCCTATGAGTCGGAACTGACTTGAAGGCATTAACAACAACAGCAAACCCTTTTGACCATAGAAATAAAAATTCTCAACAAAATCATAGCCAACAGAATCCAACAATATATAAAAAAATACATACCCACCACATAAATAAAACAATAAAAATAGAACCAGAAGATTAAATTAAAAAATATAAAAAAGGCTTTGTCAAAATTCAACACCAATCCTGACAAATATGCTCAACAAAATAGGAATAAAAGGAAAATTCCTCAACATAATTGATAGAAAGAACTAGCATTGTGAAAATCACCATACTACCCAAAGTGACCACCACTCATCTGTCAGTTTGTCTTACTGCAACAATCTGTGTGTTGCTGTGATGCTGAAAACTATGCATCAATATTTTAAATACCAGAGCGTCACCCACAACAGTCAGGTTTCAGTGGAACTTTCAGACTAAGACAGACTAGAAAGAAGGAGAAGTGGACTACTTCCGAAAGTTTAGCCACTAAAAACCTTATAAATAGCAGCAAAACATGGTCAGATATATCCCAGATGATCAACCTCTCAGGTTGGAAGACATTCAAAGTACAACTGAGATTTTGAAGTAGAGTTGACAATGATGCTGTGAATGGAGCAAAGTTTGTGGGATTTGCATTTTCTGATGGGTCACAAAACTCATAATGAAAAGAAACCATTAAAACATACATTAGTAATTGGAACATGGAAT
>NW_006408768.1:2473106-2475519 GCF_000296735.1 Chrysochloris asiatica | reverse complement strand
CATCATACATGAAGAAAGCAAAAGGTCATTAAAAAGACAGGAAAGAAAGAAAAGACAAAAATGGAAGTCAGAAAAGGTTCAGAAACTTGCTCTTGGGCTCAGAGAAGCTAAAGAAACGGGAAGAAATGAGGAAGCAAAAGCATTTAACAGAAAATTTGAAAGGTTAGTATCAAAAGAAAACTCACAGATGGAAAAAATTTTTAGATATGGCAAATCAGACAAGAGGCTAATTTCTAAAACTTTATAGAAAATCTTGACACCTCAGTAATCCAATTAAAAATGGACTTAGTAGATTAACAGTAAAAATGATGAAGGCAGGGATGACACAAGAAGGAGCACAAGAGTTAAAAGCAACAAAGGAAAAATAGTTATATACACAATCCTGCAATAATGGTGATCTGTGGTGCACTGGACCCAAGCCTGGTATTTTCAATACCCTCATATGAATGTGAAAGCTGGACAGTGAATAAGGAAGACAGTAGAAGAATTGATGTTATTGAGTTGCGGTGTAAGAGGAGAATATTGAAAGTGCCATGGGCTGCCAAAAGAACCAATAGATCTGTTTTGGAAGAAGTGCAGCCAGAATGTTCCTCCTTGGAGGCCAAGATGACCAAACTTCTTCATCTCTCATACTTTGGGCCTACTGTCAGGAGGGACCAACCGCTGGAGAAGGATATCATATTTGGTAGGGTCAGAGAAAAAGAGGAGACCCCCAGCAAGATGGATTGGCAAAGTGGCAGCATCCATGGGCTCAAGGGTGGCAACAATGGTGAGGCTGGCCCAGGATCAGGCAGTATTTTGTTCTGCTGTGCATAGGGTCGCTATGAGTCAGTACCGACTCCATGGCACCTAACAACAACAACATGAGTAGATGCATAACTAGACACTCATGCTGGATGGGTGCGGGAGGAAGAGTAGAACTATACTAACAAACACAGGTTTGATAGAGGTTATTTCTACATGTATATTTAGCTATGCTGTAAATATATTTACGAATGTGGTGGAACATGGAGTGGACAAAATTATGAAACTTCTTAGACTTCACCACATATGCTGAGGGGATGAGTCACTGGGCCTGGGGCCTCAGGAACTGGGGGACAACAACTGACAAACAGAGTTCACAAAGAGTATATTCTAAATCCTTCTTTGGTAAGTATTGAGGGGGGTCTTAAAAGCTTGTTAGAGGCCATCTAACTTCCAGAACAAAGATGAGTGAAGAATGGAAGAGATACATGGAAAGAATTAGTACAATGGACTAATTGTTGATGTTAAATGCCTTCGAGTCAGTTCCAACTCATAGAAACCCTTTATAGGGTTTCTGAGGAGCAGCTGGTGGGTTTGAACTGCCAACCTTGTTGTTTGCAGAAAGTACTGATCCTACAACACCACACCAGGACTAATGAACTTCAGGAATATCAACTTCCATGACCCTGAGACCAGAACTAGATGGTGCCTGGCTACCAGCTTCTCTGAAAGAGATGCTTTAGAAGGTTTTGGATAGATTGGGAAACACTATGGAACAAAACTCAGAAATATTTTAAACAAACAGGCTTACTAGTTGAACAGAGACAAGTGATGTCTGTAGGTCTGGAACTCACCCCAATGGCTCAGTTTTTAGCCAAACAATGTTTTTGGTGTTGCTGAGTGCTGTCAAGTCAGTTCTGACTCATAGAAACCCTGGATAGGGTATCTGAGAAGCAGCTGGTAGATTTGAACCACCAACCTTGTGGTTAGCAGTCTAGTGCTTATCCTACAGTGCTAGTACTCTAGGCAGGTTAGCACTCCTTAGAATAATCAAACATTTGAAATCAAAAGAGCAGCATTAACCAAGAACAAAATTCAGAAGAGTTGTCAAAGAAGAAGGAATGTAAATGGGAAACACAGAGAGGAAGTGGGATTAATGATGTTACATTGTGCTTTAGAATTTGAAGGCTTTTTGCCTGGGGATGACTCCAGTCAGGCAGAGTTTAGTTCCATCTTGTGTATGAGTTTAAGTGTTCAGATGCCAATTTTGTCTTAAGTATCTCATGCACCTCTGAAAGTCAAACTGCTGAGCTCAGAAGCAGAGTGTATTTGAAAGCAGGTTTTGGGTCACTTCCCTCCTCTAGTGCAGAACAGAAACACCCTCACAGGAACTTTCCTTAATGGATGCTGAGGTTGTGTAGTTGTGACATCATATCTTAAGAACTTCAGAGACAGTCTGAAATTTTTCCTATGTACAATAGGGACTGCCCCCTCCCTGCCTCCATAGTCCAACATTGTTGCTATCAATCATGGTTGTGGGAGGAGATTCCTTTGTACTTGATGCCCTATAAAATTCCATGTGGAATTCATCATAGAATCATATTGATGGGTTTCTTCCTCCAGGTGATCTTTGTTTGTCTTATTTTGGTTTTAGTCCTATTTAAGACTT
>NW_006408768.1:2469598-2472209 GCF_000296735.1 Chrysochloris asiatica | reverse complement strand
GCTGTAAATCTTTACGGGAGCAGAACACCTCAACATTCTCCCACGGAACAGCTGGTAGTTTCGAACAGCTGACCCTGAGGTTTGCAGCCTGATTCATAACCATTATGCCACCAGAGCTCTGAAAAAATGTGGCACCAAACCATCCTTCTTACCACCTTATCTCCTCAGCTAGCTTCAATAATTCATTGCAATGACAACACAGAACCCTGACACCTGTCTCATAGTTAAGAGAGATTTTAGGGGAGTTAACAAGTTACAATTCAGCATCTGAAATGTTCAGGGCACAGTTATTTAAGTCAGGACAGCCTCTCCTCATCCATGCCCACAGGCAGACTTCTCTGCCCAGCCAATATTACATAGCTCTTTTAGGACTACTGATAAATGCCCACAGATACACGACTCTACCTCAATATAAAGACACTCGGCTCTAGTTCCATGGGTCACCAAATCTAGCACCTCACTTAAGTGCCTGGAGGTACCGCACACACCCTTCAGCTTTCTTTGCTCACTGGGGTGGGAAGCCCGTTGCTCTGTTTCGTGCTCTCGTTCTTGGTTCTGTGGCAGCTGTTGCTCTGCCATCTATTTGGTGTCACAGCTTTCTGTCCTTGAGTTGAGGAGATTCAATTTTCAGGGATCTCTGGGTCCAAAGGATGTGCTCCACTCCTGGTTTTTTGTCTTTAATGGTAGTGAAATTCCCCTATTCTGCTTCTAAGATGACTTGTTTTACATTATGTTAGAGCTTTTCAAGTTTTTACAATTATAATTGCAAAACATCCACAGCTGTATTATGTCATCCTTTCAGTGTCTTTTCCCTTGTTCTCTTACCCAGACCCACAAGAAAGAGCAGGTTGGTGGAAGTTACAAATACTATGGGGAGAAGAGACATATTATGTAATTCCCGACACCACAAATTCAACTCAGTGTCAAATGTCCATTCTAAATACCTTGCTGTTTTTGTTGTTAAGTGCTGTCAAATTGGTCCTGACTCATAGAAACCCTGTGTAGTGTTTCTATGGAATGGCTGATGGGTTTAAACCATCAACCTTGTGGTCAACAATCCAGTGCTTATCCTACAGTGCCACATTACTGTGAAATACATATATTTATATCATCATTGCTATTTGTGGAATAAAAGGATTATTTGACTATGATTGGCAGATAGAAAGAGCTTGTTTTCCCACTTTGGGAAGGTTAGAGGAAAGAGTCAGAAAGAAGTGTCCTATTGGGTGGCCTTAACAGTGCTTTCAAAGACAAAAGTGTACTCTGTGCTACAAAGGTAAAGGGGATAGGATAGTGGTGTGACATGGTCACACACAAGAAGGCAGAGCTTCTTCTGGAAGCAGTGCCTGGCATATGGATGACACAAGCTCCTGGCACTGTGGCAGTCTAAGGAATTGATGCTCCAGGAATTAGAGTTAAGAATCACCACTGTATTCACTACTTCAAATGATTGCATCCATTTCTATTTGCTTTTATTCCTGAGTTTTTACTTAGCCAATTATTTTGGAAAGTCTCTATTTTAACAGTTTATGTTATTCTTATACCCCAGCAAGTTATATAGTTGTAAGAAAATATTGAAAGATAATGAACTTCTGTCCCTTAGAAGAGGAAAAAATTAGAAGACTTTCATTGTGTGGCTTTGCAAAAGGAGGTGAGGCGCAGCATACTTATCTTTCTGGCACATGCCAAACAATGATAGGTGATGTTAACAGAAAGGTCAGATGCATCAGTCTCTAAAAAGACAGATCACACAAGAAGTTCACCTTCCCATCCTCTAAATGCTAAATGGTCAAATCCTTCTATAATAGGGAGAGGAAAAAAAAAAAATATTCATGCACGTGTAAGTTTTGTTGTATATATATATATTTTTTTTCTCTTTCTTTATCCAGTTTGACATTAGTTATCTGTCCTGATTCACAAAGAAATTCTGGGGCATCTGTGGGTTTCACTTAATGTGCTGGGTGTTGAGTTTAATCTGACATACAGATTTTTTTTTAAGTGGTGCACCTTTGGACAGGTTTATCAGGCGTGAGTGCTTATGTAACAGAAAAGTGAGCTATTTGAGAAGTGAAACAAGAAGCTATTTGGGAAACAGGAGCATTCAGGCAGTCTGACTGTTTCTCAGCAGCACCTAGAGAAACAAAGGTGGCCACTGGCAGAGGCTGGGCTATTTCACTGTGTTGTTGTTAAGAGCCATAGTCTTTTCTGTCTCATAGCAACCCTGTATAGGGTTTCCAGGAAGCAGCTGATGGGTTTGAGCCTCTGACCTTGTAGTTAGCAGTCCAGTGCTTATCCATCAACACCACACTAGGACTCCAAACACTACTCTAGATGCTGTTATAAAGCAGTTACATGTGATGATATCAGTTGGTTTAAGTAGTTTACCCTCCATAATGTGGATGGGTCTCATCCAATCAGCTGAAGGCCTTAAAAGCAAAAACAGAATTTTACCTAGAGTATATTCTGCCTCCAAACAATTTGAGCTGCTAACCTCATGGTCAGCAGTTCACAACTACCAGCAGTTCTGTGGGAGAACGATGAGGCTTTGTACTCCAGTAAAGACTTACAGACTCTGGTCTGTAGTGTATGGTCACTATGACTTGGAACTGAC
>NW_006408768.1:2467125-2469098 GCF_000296735.1 Chrysochloris asiatica | reverse complement strand
GCTATGAGCCAGGAAAGACTCTACAACATATTACAACAGCAACAACGAACCTAAATGTTGGTTCTTTAAACCCAGTCATTGGTGCTAACTAAGAAAGTCCTGGAAGTCTGCTTCTGTAAAATTTACAACTAAGAAACCCTGGTAAGTAGTTGTACTTTTTAGTACACCAGATTGTCATGAGTTTAAATTGACTAAATAGTACTGCATTTGCTTTTGGGGTGCACATACTTTATATAATATACAGGTTGTTGTTGTTTAGTCCCTGACTTATGATGGGGTTCCATTACTACAACTCCTTGGTAAGTCAGTCCTGACATAAATTGAATGCCTCAATTTTCTTTTGCTTTCATTATTATTGCCTTTTATTATTGGTATTTTTATGTCATAGTATTGAACATCTGTGAGTGAACATCTGAGAAGGATAACATCAGCAAATTATACCTAGCACCATTGTATGTAGTGCCTATTACTAACAATAATATGTATACATATATTTTTAAATCTCTATGTCAGTTCATGTAACTTGAATACATTGTAATATGGGAACTATCTGGTATATTATAACATTAACATGCAATCAATATAAAACTGTTAATGCAGTATTTTACATTTTTTTCTTACATACTCAGTTGAAATTTGGTATGTGTTTTGCAAAGTTGTAATGCATATATACCTGCTTGTCTTTACTGGAGAACTCTGACAGAGTTTCTTAGTACGTCTATCTCTTCTTCCCCCAAGGTACATGCAACATGGGATACAATCAGTATAAAGATATTAATGAGCTATTTTACACTCCTTTCTTAAATTCTGCGCTGTCAGAATCTAGTATGTACAAGGTGACTTCAAAAAGTTAATGACAAAATGGAATTAAAAGATAATGGAATTTTCCCATGAACTTTTAAAATTCCCATCCTATTTTCTACTTGATGCATATCTCAGTTTGAACTAGCACCATTTCAAGTGCTCAACAACCACTTGTGTTAGTTGTGGTCATTGTTAGGAACCACCGAGTCCGTTCTGACAATAATCACAATTGTTATTAAGTTTAAGCATATTGCTGCAGCCAATCTGTCAACCCTTCTCATTGAGAGTCTTCTTCCTTGTGATGACCCTCTCTTTTACCAAGCATGATGTCTTCCTCCAAGGACTGGTCCCTTCTGATAATATATCCAAAATATGTGAGACAAAGTCTCACCATCCTTGCTTCATTCTGGCTGTACTTCTTCTAAGAAATTTGTTAATTTGTCTGGAATTCCAATGAATATCCTATATTCTTCACCAACACCATAATTTAAATACATCAGCTCTTCTCAATTCTTACTTATTAATTGTTGAGTTTTTACATACATATGTGGTGATCAAAAATACTAGAGCTTGGTTCAGATACACCCTAGTCTTCAAAGTGGTACCTTTGCTTTTAATACTCTAAAGAGGTCCTTTGCAGCAGATTTGGCCAACGCAATATGTTATTTGATTTTTTTTTTTTTTTTTTAATGCTTCTTCTCTGGGCATTAATTGTGGATCTAAATAGAATAAAATTCTTAACAACCTCAATATTTTCTACATTTATCATAATATTGCTCACTGAAACAGTTGTTAGGATTTTTGTTTTCTTTATGTTGAGGTGTAATCCGTACTGAAGACTATAGTCCTTGGTTTTTAATCAGTGTTTCAATGCGTCTTTGCTTTCAGCAAACAAAGTTGTGTCACTTGCATATCACAGGTTGTTAATGAGTCTTCCTTCAATCCTGATGAGATGTTCTTCTTTGTATAGTCCTGCTTCTGGAATTATTTGTTCAGCATACAGATTGAATAACTATGAATAAGGGTACAGCCCTGACTCACACCTTTGCTGATTTTAGACTACACAATATCCTCTTGTTTTATTCAAATAACTGACTTTTGATTTATGTACAGGTTCCACAAGAGCCAAAAATAAGTGTTCTGGAATAACCATTTTTTCCAATGTTATC
>NW_006408768.1:2430127-2440072 GCF_000296735.1 Chrysochloris asiatica | reverse complement strand
TACGAGGTTAACACACACACACAAGTACATACTTGCACTCTACAGTAGTTATTTCCTGAACACATCAGAAATCATATTTCTACTCTTCCTGGTACAAAACTACCAGTGTGCATTAAAATAGTACCTTATTTTAATACTTATTTTATAAAGATGATAGTCCTCATTGTTTCTATGATTAATCCCACTTTCTTATTATTAATTTTGTTAGCATGTGAGGTTTTCTCCTATTTTACTATAACTGTCAGAGATTTGTCTCATTCATTGGCTTTTATTGTTTGTATTTAAAGTCACAAATTTTTAACTCTCGAATATATTTAGTGCAATATTTTTTTATTTTTTGCCTTTACTTGTTTTGATTTTTATCTCTGAAATTCTATTTCTGATAAATTTTTTGAAAGTTTTTCCTAATAAGTGAATAGGATGCTGATTTTTGTTTGTTAAGTTTAAAATTTTTCATTTGATGATGGTGTTATGGATCAAATTGTGTTCCCCAAAAATATATGCTGTAAAATCTAATCTCTAGAACTGTGATTATAATTCCATTTAGGGAAAGTTTTCTTCATTATATCAATATCAGTTTATGATGTGTCTTGAATTAGTCTCTTTTGCGATATTGCTGTTTTTGTTAAGTGCCATTGAGTTGGTTCTGACTTATAGACAACTCTGTATAGGTTTTCTGAGGAGCAGCTGGTGGATTTGAATCAGTGACTTTGTGGTTCAAATTGACTTTGCAGTTTATCCTACTGCACCACACCAAGACTCCAATCAATCACTGTTGTTGATGTAGAGTCAGTTCTGACACATAGCAACGCTGCATAGGGTTTCCAAAGAGCAGTTGGTGAGCTTGAACTGCCGACCTTGTGTTTCAAACCAACTTTGAAGTCCAGCACATTAACCCACAGTGTCACACAAACAACAGTGAGATATTGTCTTACCCTACATTCATAACAAAGTTCAAAACATAAGCTATAAAAGAGATTGAACAAGCAAGCAAGGGGGCAGAGATGGGGAAAGAGTGAAGCCAAGCCGCGTGAAGATCACCCATGAGCAGAAGCTCAAAGCGACAAAGACTTCCTATCAAACAGACAAAGAGAGAAAGCCACCCCTATAGCTGGCATCAGAATGTGGACATCTAGCCTTCTATCTGTAATAAAATGAATATGTTAGTGAAAGCCATCTATTTGTGGTATTTCTGTAATAACAGCATAAGATAACTAAGACAAAATTTGGTACTGAGAAGTGGCAGTGCTCAAATGAACACCTACAATGAAGTTGTTTGGGTATTGGGTATTGTGTAAAGAATAGAGGAATAATTATGTGCTTCATAGTAAGACTTTAGATTGCCTTCAAAGGATTGTTGGTAGAATTATGGATATCAAAGAAGATTCTGATGAGGGCTCAGAATTGAGAGCTGTGATGAGAGCTATCATGAACAGAATGCTACCAGAAATGTGGATTTTCTGTGCTTCTGATGAGGTTTTAAAAGAAAATGATGAACATGTGATTGGACAATGGAAAAAGAGTCATGGTTTTTACACAGCAGTAAAGAATTTGTTAGAATTATGTTCAAATGTTCAGTGGACAGAAGAACTTGTTTAAGTGTTGAACTTGGACATTCAATGAGGAGATTTCTAAGCAAGATCTTAAGGGGCTATGTGGTTTCTCCTTGATGTTATGATTATGCCCCTGAACACAGTTCGGGTCCAATTCATAGGACTTGGTAGTGTAGAGTAGAACTGCCCCATCGGGTTTCCAAAGCTGTAATCTTTACTAAACCAAGCTGCCACTTCTTTCTCTCATTGACAACTGGTAGTTTGAACTTCTGGTCTTTCAATGATCAGACAAGCACTTTAACTACATCACCACCAAGCTTTTCAAACAAGGTACACCCATATCTCTATGGAACCCTATAACTTTGTGTGGTACAACTTATTTAATATACTATCAATATGTATGTGTTTCTTGAAAAGAAGGCATATTGTCTTTTCACATAGATGTTTATATTGCTGTTAAGTTGAGGTTCTCAACAATAATTCAAGTAATTCTATGTCTTTATTTCATTTCTGCCAGTTTATGTCCTATCAAAAAATAATAGAAAATGCTTACAATTCCTCCCCAACCTCTGTATGACAAGAAATTTAGCACACTTTGTATCTCTGTAACTTTCCCTTCTCAATATTTATTTACAACTTTATCACAATACAAGCATTCAACTTCAAATAACATAATATGCAGTAAGCAGTGGCTTAACCAGTAATTCTCAAACTTTGGTCTTAACAATCACCTAGGCTTCTTGTTAAAATGAAAATTCTGACTCAGTTTACCTGGGGTGGTGGCTAGCAATTCTGCATTTCTGAAAAGCTCCTGCATATAGTGATGCTACATAGCCAATGTTTAAACTAATAGGCATCTATGTCTCTAGTTATTGTTGTTAAGTGCCGTCTAGTTGGTTCTAACCCATAGTGACCCTGTATAGGGTTTCCAAGGAGCATCTGATGAGCTTGAACCACTGACATTGCAGTTCAAACGGCCTTGCAGTTCTGACGCATTAACCCACAGCACCACACCAGGACCCTATGTCTCCTAAGTAATAAGAAATCTGAACTTGGTGGTGGCAGATCTAGTTCAGCTAACCAGTGATGTCTCCAGGATCCCAAGCTCCTAAACTCCCCATTCCTCCATACTCAAGTTGTATTTTACTTTCATGTTTTCACTCAAGTGTTTGCTTCTGCAGTATATGTCACTGTTTAAAGCAGACGTATGGGAAATCACTGCCATCCGCAGATTTCACCTTTAATTAGGAAAACAAATGCTTTCCCAGATAAATGTTTGGGTTAGTTATCTCAGTTATTATTAGAAAAACCTGAATTTCATAGACACCCCTAACTTCAAGAGAGGCTGGAAAAGCAGCCTTAGTTGGACTAATCAGCCTTAGTTGGACTATTGCTGAGGAGTGGGTACTCTGAACAAAACCAATTTCCTGCTATGAGGAAAGAAGAGAATAGAAACTGGGAGGAAATAATCGATAATATCAAAATAAGAGATTATCTGGGGTGTTTGAGCAACCTGATATTTTGTAATTGTATTTAAAGCTGGATATTCACTGTTAATTTTATAATTATGCTTAGACAAAAACCAATTTGATTTTTAATATAGTCTCAAAAATTTTAGATCACATTTTTATTTCAGAAAGTTTAATTCTTATAAGTGATCTGTTATGAGCTCAATTATAATTATGTGTTATCATTTTTATGGGTATTTGTGTGTTTTTTACATGTGTTATATTAACACATGTAATAAACACATTTCAGCTGAGTATAGTATTCTGCCATGTCATCTTTTTTGGTCAGGCTTTTAAAACTGTGTATTTTTCCTGTGTGTTTTAGGTCAGGAAGAGGATATCTGATCAGTGTAATTATGAATCCTTAGTATATAGACTGTGAAGTATAATTACTAACTTTAACCCTTACCATAGCACTAATAACATGAATCCTAACCTAGCCTGCTATCTAACACTAACTATAGCCTTTAAATCTAAATCAAATCCTAACCCTAACCAACCCTGGTGATGCAGTGAGTTAAGTGTTGAACTGCTAACCAAAAGGTTACTGGTTTGATATTATCCATTAGATGCTCCATGGGAGAAAGATGAGATAGACTATTTCTGTAAATATTTACAGCCTCAGAAACACTATACAGCAGTTCTACTCTATCCTATAGGGTCACTATGAGTTAGATTGATTCAACAACACTGGTTTGAACTTAGACTTAACTCATTGAATATCTTTATGTGGCAACAATTGTGTCTTTTTCATTCATTATTTTAAATTTGCTTTTCAATTTGGGAATGGTTGTACATGATGAATGTAACTAGTCACTATACATGTAAAAATATTGAAATGGCAAATATTTTGTTACATATATTTATCAAAACAAAAAAATGAAAACTTGATTTTCAAGTTCATTTTTCCTGTCCAACTATGTCCTGGTAAAGTGGAGAGTCAGCAAAAAAGGGGAAAACCCTCAATAGACACATTGACAAGTGGCAGCAACAATGGACTTAAGTGTAGCAATGATTGTGAGGTTGGTACAGGACCAGGCAGTGTTTTGTTATGTAATGTTGTTGTTATGTGCCATTGAGTTGGTACCGCAAGGTCAGTGGTTCAAAGTCTAACACATAATTATGAGATGTTTTGAGAAACTTTCTCTTAAGTCTCCATTTATATTTTATTTTTATAAAATAAAATATTTTATAAATATTTTATTATATTTTCTCACATATTTTTGTTGTCAACACATGTTGTGTTGCATCAGTTCTGACTCATTAGTAACCCTGTATAGGGTTTCCAAGGAGCAGTTGGTGAATTTGAACCACTAACCTTGTGGTTAGCAGTGAAGTGCTTATCTGAAAGTGCCACACCATTCCTGTGCTATTGTTGTTTACCTGAACTTATGTGGCACTGTAGGTTAATGCGCCAGATTGCAAAGCTGTTTGAACTGTAAAGTCAGTGGTTCAAGCTCACCAGCTGCTCCTTGGAAACCCTATACAGGGTCACTATGGGTCGGAATCAACTTGACGGCACTTAACAACAAATTATTTGCTAGCAGAAAAGTTCTATAATTTGTCCACAGTCTTGTTTGTTGAGCTGTTGTTAGAAAAATCCCTTTGATTAACAATTAAAAGGCAAAATGATATGTACCCTTTCTGGCCTAATTTTGAAGTACTGGACAGTATCTCACTAGTGTAATTCTGGTCTTAGTCATTTTCTTAATCCAATGTGTGGTTCCTTTTCATGATAAATTAATTGCAAGATGCCTTTCCTATATCTGCTTTTACTTTTCATCTCACCTTTTCTCTTCTCACCTTCCTTCCATGCACACATATTTCCAGCAATGCACTTCCTAATGGGTTAAAGCTTCCAAATAAATGAGAAACAAAATTTAATAATGGAGTCATGGGTGATGTGGAGAAACCAGGATTGTGGACCAGAAACCAGTGCCCCTACAACTGCTTGCTGTCCCCACCATTTTGCTTGACACAAATTACGGATATTTGAGGTGGGTCAGAGCTTCTCAGAAGCACCATAAGACTCCCTATTTCTTACAAACTAGTCAGATCAATTCTATCTCAGCACTTGTAGGTCAACAATGCTAGTTTCATCCCAAGTACCTCATAATTGGTAGCATTTCTCCCAGGACTCTGGCAATATGTTGGCTGTCAGTTTTAGTGCTTTTGTTACAAATGTTCACTCTTTTTGCTGTCTTCATAGTTATTTGAGTAGCAAGTTAGGGGAGACTGTGTCAATATCTGTTAGCTAAATGACTTCAAACCAGAAATCTTCTGCTGATTTTATTTTCAAATATGTTGAATGAACTATTAAACATTTAGTAGGATGGAGTCCTGGTACAATAGTATGAGCATTGGACTATTAACCACAAAGTTGGTGGTTCAAACCCATCAGCCATTCTATACAGCCTGACTCTATACAGGGTCACTATGAGTCAGAACCAACTTAACAGTGCTTAACAACAACAACAAGGTCTTATTTCACCATGTTGGATAGAAATGTTTATTGTTACTCTCAGAGTAGACATTGGAAAAATCTTCATCCAACTACTCAAAGCTCACCCATGTAAGTAAATCTGGTTCACCTAAAACTATAAAATCTTTTATAAAACACTAAACATCTTTGAAACCAGCAATCTCAATCCATATCTATTGTTCAAAAATGCATTTACTACATACGGTTCCTTTGCATGAATTAAAGGAAAAGCTATCCCTTTATCAAGAAAATTTACTTTCTTCTATTAAATACTAAGGAGCTCTCGTTGTGTAGTGGTTAGTAATCAGGCTGCTAACCTCAAGGTCAGCAGTTCGAAACTACCAGCTGTTCCATTGGAGATAGACAAGGCTTTCTGCTCCCATAAAGATTTATAGCCTTGAAAACCCTGTACAGGGTCTCTATGAGTCAGAACCAACTCCAGTACACATAACAACAACAACATTAGATACCAAAATGATATGTTACTGTCATTGCTAAAAATTTGTCAAAATGTACAACTGTTAAGAATGGTTTCCCTTAGAGTTGTGCACTGTGCAACCTACACAACTATATTTGGAAGCTTTGTTTTTGTGCTCTTGTTTCTGATAATCTCCTTTCAGAGATCATAAGAGGATTTGCAATTAATTATAGTAAATTGAAAACCTACTCATTCTCACCTGAAATCTCACTAACATGACTATAAAAGTACTTTTCCGTTTTTCTTTCTTTCCTTTTTTTAAAGGCATTAACCCAAAAAGACAAAAGAGAGGAAGAAATTACAACAAATTTTCAGAAGCTACACAAAGGGATGAATGAGGAGTGGTATAGCAGATATTTAAAATATGAATACTAAACTACTAGTGACCAAAGCAGAGAAGAAAACAATTTGTGCTGTATAACCCACTACAGTTGGAAATTGGCAGCACAAAGCAACTATGGAACTGTGAACAGCCATGGTATTCTAAAATCCACATAAAAAATGTGGATGCTCAGATGCCCTAAACAAACCCAATCATCACAGTTTGGAATCCATGCTTCCCCCTTGGTAAAAGCCTGGAATCTTGTTCTGAGGACAAGGTGAGAAAAGGATCTCTGGGATGGGGGACACCAGGTACAGCAGAGTGTGGGAATACCTGATTGAAACAGGTAGTCAAGCTACTGAAGACCTTAAAGACTCTATCACCACTCAGCTCCCAGAATACATCAGGCAGCCAGGCATATACATAGAATTAAGGGTCTTCATTTAGAAAGTTTAGATATTGGAGGCTCCCAGATCACTCTCTTATGAGAAGTAACAGCTTCATGCAGAATTCTCTTTTAGCTTTTGAGAACCTCTTTTTTAAATATAAGGAGACAGCTCAGGATCACTGGCTATCTAAAAAAAAAAATGTATCAAACATGAAAAACAGAGAGCAACACACAAATAAAGAAAATCAACTTGAAGGAAAGAAAACGTATGCAGAGAGTTGGGAAAGAAAGCTATCAATGTCCTCAGAAGATAAAGCCTTTATGAAACAGAATACAAATATGTCATTGTTTAGAACATTCCAAAAAGCAAAAAGAGCTATTGTAGATTAAAAGTACTCCACAAGAAATGAGGAACTCAATAGAGATTGTGGACTACAAGCTGAAAAATCTCTGAAAAAGTAGAGTGAAATGAAGAGAACGGAGGTAGGAAAAAAAGAGAAGGAAATTAAAGGAGTAGTCTAGGATAACCAACATTCAAAAGTTAGGAGTTCTAGGACAGTGAAGAGAGAAACTAGGGTAAGCATTTGGGGATGGATAGCAATAAGGACATAGATGAAAGAAACCAAAGCCAAGACAATGATTACTTACAAGTAGAATATAATGTTCTAGAAGAAAAGTTGTACTATTTTTCACATTACTAGTTATAAACTGCATTGGTGAAGTAATGACTGTGTACCAAATGCAAAGAAAGTAGAGGAAATCCTCAACTTCTATTACAGGAGCTCAAAAAGTATTTAAAATTGAAAACCCAAGTTTCACGTAATTTGGAGATATGGATAGAATACTTTAAAAATTGAATATGAAAAACTCTCAGAAATGGGAAACAGGAGGTGATGGAGGGATATAGGTTTTGTTGTTTGTTTTTGATGAATTTTGAAAATCTATTTGAATATTCAAATTGGGTACATGTAGAATCTTAATATTTTAACAAAAATCATAACATATATAAATAGAATCATGTAAGGAGAATTATGGGTGAATATAAGGACAAGATGAATCAGAAAGTACTAAGAAAGAGGACTTTATAAAGTAATAAAATATTATAAGGGAATAAAATAGAGAGACAACCTTTCCAGGTCCCTACCCCAAAATTATCCTGAAATTAGTGTGAATTGTAAGCGGAACCCACTGCCAAATTGAAATGCAAGACAGTCTTGCCAAATGTCATTTGATATCTGGTTTTGTTAAAAACACACAACCCACACACACCCCCAAAACACAATAGAACACTGCCATCAACTTGACTCTAACTCATAGTAACCCCACAGGACAGAGTAGAATTGTTCCATAGGTTTTCAAGGCTATAAATCTTTATGGTAGCCAACTGCTACGTTTCTCCCACAAAGCAGCTAGTGGGTTCAAACCATCAACCTTTTGCTTAGCCATTAAACACTTTAACCATTGTGCCACAAGAACCCTTTTTGTTTTTGTTAATAGTTCCAAAATCAAACAAACCCAACCAGTTACCATGGAGTTGACTTCTATTCACAGTGACTCCATGTGTGTCAGAGTTGAATTGTGTTCCATGGGGATTTCAATGGTAATTTTTCTAAATTATTTTTTTCTAATGTAGATCTTTAGGTCATTCTTTCCAGGTGCCCCTGGTGGACTCGAACTTCTAACCTTTCCATTAGCAGCACATTAATCAATTACATCATTCAAAGGGTCTCTTAAGGGTCAGAGAAAAAGAGGAAGACCCCTAACGAGATGGATTGGCCAGGTGGCATCATTGATTGACTCAAGTGTGGCAGCGGTAGTGAGGTTGGCCCAGGATCAGAAATTGTTTTGTTCTGCTGTGCATGGAGTCACTATGAGTCGGTTCCGACTTGATGGCACCTGACAACAACAACAACTTAAGAGTGAAGCTTCCAATAAAATAGATGTAGAACATACCATCTAGAGACAACCTGCCTTTGAAGAAGACTCAAGAACTAGAAGGGGTATGACCCCCACCATGCCTGCTGAATCTCTTCTGATGCTCTACTCCCTCCCATCACCACCACACCACACCACCCCACCTAACAGCTGCAGTTTGGCATGCTATCCGCATATTCTGACCATACTTGCCGCTATCCTCACCTGGTTTTAAGTCTTTTAAAGATTCTTGACAAAAGTATGAGAAAATCCTTTTTCTCTTAGTTTCAGTCAAATTGGTAGATTTTTCACCTACCATGTGGGGAGCCTTCCAAATATCTTGGCATAATGAGTAAGCACCTCCAGTGCTGCATTAGTTTGTTGAAAGATTTCAACTTATAGTCTGTCAAGTCCAGGAGCCTTGTTTTTTGCCAATACCTTCAGTGTACCTTGCACTTATTCCTTCAGTACCATTGATTCTTAATATGGACAATTTCTTTTAGATATAGTGACTCTGTGTATACCTCCCATCTTCTTTTGATCCTTTCTGCATCATTCAGTATTTTGTCCATAGAATCATTTAATATTGCAGTGGAGGCTTGCAGTTTTTCTTCAGTTCTTTTAGCTTAAGAAATGTTGATTCTGTTCTTCCTTTTGGGATTTCTAACTCCAGATCTTTTCACGTTTTGTTATAATACTTAACTTTGTGTTTTCAAGCTGTACTTTCATAAGTTCTAATCAGCTCTTTGACTTCCTTATTAACTTGCATTCACTTTAGTGTTTCTACACAGGAGACTAAGTTTCAGTCTCTTCTGACATCATTTCTGATATCAGTCAAAAGATTGAAGTTGCCAAAGACTTTATTTGGTTTAGAAATATAATCAACACTCATAGAAGCAGCAGTCAAGATAAAATGAGATGTTGCAGTAGGCAAATCTGCTGCACAATATTTCTTTAAAGTGTTCAAGAGCTAAACCACAGTTATATCCTTTACAGCCTCACCAATTGGGCTAGAGTCAATACCAGATACTATATAGCAGATCAATGAATGTCAGCTAAATCTTCCCTGAACTAAACTGCATGAAGAGTGAACAGAGAATGGCACACAAGTTCATTTCCTAATCACACCCACCATAAGGCAGTTGGTGAAGGTCTAAGAAATACACCAACATGTATTCATCAGCTTAATACAAATACAACAATGCCACAATGCCTCAAAATCAGCAGACAGTTTCTGTTCACATGAAGAAAAAAGACAGAGTTGTTAAAATAAATAACCAAGAGGCAGGGCTAGAAAATG
>NW_006408768.1:2427930-2429292 GCF_000296735.1 Chrysochloris asiatica | reverse complement strand
CAGAAACAAAGCATACTAAAGGAGTCATTTGGATTGAGAACCAACAACAACAGACAAGACTTGAAGACTGACATACATGGGAATACCACCCAGAATTCAATCCACATACAGAAGTATCCAAAGTAAAACAAAACTACAATACTGAAAATAGGTCATCAGAGATTTTAAATTATAATGAAGACAACTACAAAGCAAAAAGAGGGAAAAGAATAGTTACAGAATTCAAAAAGGCAAGGAAGTCAAGTAGATTTCAAGACAAAATAAACTGTTTTAAACTGGGGAAGAAATTAATAAGTTACAGGGTTATCACAAAGAAACTTTATACACCTTCACATCAAATCAGTAAAAGGAAATCCATGAAGAGTTTGTAAATATGACAACAACAACAACAAAAGAGGCAAAGTTGGCAAGAAAAAGCACAACGAAAAATGGACTCAGCACAGGAAAACGGGAGAACAAAAAAAATAGCAGCACCACAAAAAAGTACACACAGAAAAAAGACTGCAATCAATTTATACCTACTGACAATGAACCTAGATGTCAATTGACTAAATGTAACACTCAAGAGATGGAAAATAGCAGAATAGATAAACAACCATCTCCTTCAATATGCTTTCTATAAGAGAAACATATTACACACAAAGACAAATATAGATTAATAACTAAAGGATAGAAAACATATATCAAGCTAATAGCAATCTAAAACCAGCAGATGTGGCAATATTAATTTCTGACAAAGTAGACTTTAAGGCAAAAACCGCCAAAAGAAACAAAGGAAGAAATTCTCTCATGATTAAAGGGTCAATTGAACAAAAGGACATAACCATAGTAAATATCTATGCTACCAAAGAGTCTCAAAATACATAAATTAAACTCTAATAGAATTGAAGAAGAAAATAGACAGCTATACAATAATAATATGAGATTTTAATACACCACTTTCAAAAAAGGACAGAAAAACTAGATAGAAACTCAACAAAGACAGAGGAACTAAATAGTGCAATCAATCAACTTGGCCTCATAGATCTATACAGAGCACTCAACCCAAAAATAACAAAATACAGATTCTTTTTCAATACACATAAAACATTCTACAGAATAGATCATATGTTAGGCCACAAAGCAATCTTCAATAAATTTTAAAACATCAAAATACTACAAACCATCTTCTCAAATAACAATGTGGTAAAATTACAAATCAACAATAGAAAGATCAAAGAAACAAAATGAAATACTGGAAACTGGGAAGTGGGGTTTGATGGTTGATTGGGGTGAAGTGCAGGGAGGATCTTTAGATCCACTTCAGAGAAAATTTCGCTAACATCCTGAAAAGTGAAAAGATAAGCATTCAAGAAGCTCAAC
>NW_006408768.1:2401004-2405995 GCF_000296735.1 Chrysochloris asiatica | reverse complement strand
TTAGGACTCTATATGGGCATTTTAAGAAAAGTAACATTTTTCTTAGAAAGCTTGGAGTCATTTTTGTGTGTGCACTTTGGCTGGTGAGCCATGGTGATCTTGAGCTGTTTGCTGATAAACCCAATATTCTAATTCACTTTGGGTAATTTTTGCTGGCTCAGATTGTAGCACACATTTGTGGTGGAATCACCAAAAGCCTTGCAAGAAAAATTGGCAGAGGGGACAGGCAGCAATTCCTGACCCCTTTTGGAAACACGTTTGTTCTGAGAATTCTTGGTAACTTTATGCTGGGGTAACCTAAATTAAACCAGCTTAAAAATTATGCAGATACTTTTGCGTAGTTGTTTGTGTGTATTGCTTTGTTTTGTCTTATGTCATATGGTTGTAAGAATGCTATGCTGCAGCAACATAAATCTATTTAATTTTATTCTAAGAGTATTGGTCCTGATTTTCCTCTCCCATAAATTTACATTGGATCCATTTGCAAGTTAGCTCTTTTCTGTTACTTTTGGATGTTGGTATTATTGTTGTGACATCAAGTTGGCCCTAACTCATAGCAACCATGTGTAGCGTTTCCAAGACTGATTGGTGGGTTACTAGTGCAGTGCTTATTCTACAGCACCACCAGTACTCACTTTTAAATAGCCAGTTCATTTAAAAAGTGCTCATAGGGAAAAAAAATCATTTACTTTGGTTGGTATAGAATGTTAAGTTGTTGTTAAGTGCTATCAAGTTGCTTTGACTCACAGTGACTCTGAATAGGGTTTCCCAGGAGTGGCTGGTGCGTTTGAACTGTCTACCTTGCAGTTCAAATGCACTCACAGCCCAGGGCTTATCCTACGGAGTCACACCAGAACTCCTGGTATAAAATAGGCATTTCTAAAATAATAACACTTGCAAAAACATGATTTTTGCCTCTGGATGGCACTATGAAATTTAGGTGTTTTTTTTTGTTTTTTGTTGTTTTTTTTTAAGCACTATTTTTTTCACACAAGTATGATTATGAAATATTTTGATATTATAGAAGAGGGTTGGGGAACATCTGGACTTCAAAATTATTTGGTCTGGCTTTTCCAAGGCAAATGCAGTTGTAGTCATCACATTGTTGTTGTTGTTAAGTGCCACCAGTTGGTTCTGACTCATAGCAACCCTGTATAGGATTACCGAAGAGTGACTTGTGGCTTTAAACCACTGACCTTGTGGTTCAAATTGACATTGCAGTCCAGCACATCATCCTGTAGCACCACACTAGGACTCCAGCCAACACATTGTTGTTGATAAGTACCACTGAGTCAGTTCCAACCCGTATAGGGTTTCCAAGGCGTGGCTGATGAGTTTGAATAGCCAACCTTGTGATTCAAACCGGCTTTGCATTCCAGCACATTAACACACAACGCCATACCAGGAATCCACATTGTTGTTGTTAAGTGCCTTCTACTCATTTCTGACCTGTAGTGACCCTGTATAGGATTTCTGAGGAACAGTTGGTGAGCTTGAACTGCCAACCTTGCAATTCAAACAGCTTTGCTATCTGGCACATTGACCCACAGTGCCACACCAGAACTCCAGGACTCTACATTCAAGGGGAGTTAATTAAACGTTTGACCAAATATAGCAGGCTAGTTTTCAATTTGATAATATTGTATGGCCCTCTAATGGTGTTATAAATTTTGGCAGAAAAAAAGGTTCCCCTTTTTTATACAGACTTAATAAAATGCTTTCATTTCAACAAATTATGTTTGTACCAATCTGATATCAAAATGTTCATAAATTACTTGGATTCGATAATGTTGTTGTTTTTTGGGTTTTGTTCCCCTCCTCTTAATCCTGATATAAAAATAGTTTCCCCTAAAGGAATCTGGCTGCACATAATTTTTCAAACAGCTTGTGCCAATCTAAACATATGCAAATGAACTAGCAAGTCTAGGTTTTTGTGTTTAGTTGTGAGTCAGAGGTGGGGGCAGGGCACTCGGTCTGAATTTTTATGGCGCAGGAATAATTTTAATAAAAGAACAAGAAGAATCCTTTCCAACTGAGCGTTTAGCTGTTAATCTCCAGGTCAGAAGTTAAAGCTCACTAGCTGCTCTGCAAGAAACAAACAAACAAAATAGGCTGTTTATTCCCATAGAGATTTTCAGTCTGGAGTCCAGGAAGAGCCATCTTGTTTTATTCAATAGGGTACCTATGAATAAGTCTATACTCAGTGGTAGAAGGGTTGATTCGATTTTAAGTAAAAGTTTAAGAGAAACTTTGAAATATTTAAGCAAACGTATTTCAACAGTGATTAGGCTCTATAGCATATAAATAATTTCAAGGTCTTTAAGTAAATTTGTTGTTGTTGTTAACTGCCATCACCTCGGTTCCGACTCATAGCAACCCTGTATAGGGCTTCTGAGGGAGGAGCGGCTTATAAGTTTAAACCGCCACCTTGCAGTTTGAATCGATTTTGCGGTCCAGTGCCTATCTTAAAGTGCCATACCAGGACTCCAAAGTCAATTTACTAGTGTTTAAGTAAGTTAACAAGGAGCTCTGGTAGCGTAGTGGTTACGAATCAGGCTGCAAACTGCAAAGTTAGCAGTTCGAAACTACCAGCTGTTCCACGGGAGAAAGATGAGTCGTTCTGCTCCCGTAAAGATTTAAAGCCTCGGAAACCCTGTACAGGGTGGCTATGAGTCGGAACTGACTCCACGGCACATAACAACAACAATTAAGTTAACAAATATTTATTATAATTTAATGTTCACGTGTTTCTGCTTTTCAGAGAAAAGATGTATCATTTGAAATCTCCTGAATGAATTATGTGTTTATTATTTTTCCAAATAAAGGGTTATGTTATAGGACATGCAAATGAAGCAGTGTTTAAAATTTCATTTGTTGTTGTTGCTAAGTGCCATCTAGTTGGTTATAAGGGTTCCAAGGAGCCATTGGTGAGTTTGAACCACCAATCATGCAGTAAACACGGCAGTGCTTATCCTACAACACTACGCCATTCAGTAAAAATAAGTTATTTGGTGTAATCAATGTTATATGCCTGACTAAAATTTATTAGCTTAATTTTAGATCTTTTAAGAAGCTTTAATGCTAAAACTATGAAACAAAGAATTGTTATTTCTCTTAAAAATAAGATTTTTCAAAAATATTAATTTAAATTGAATTAATAATTAAAGGTTTGTCAGAAACATTGCTGATATCAATAAACACTCAAGTAATCCAATCTGTATTCATTTTAGTAAGAGTGAGGTTTTCTTTCTTCGATTTTGCAAAATTGGGTGCCCAACCCAGTAGACACAGGCAGACATGCGCACGGCATGGCTGGAGCTCAAACGGTTATTTCCCTGTCTTGAAAAAGCCCCTCCTCCAGTTCCAGTTCCCCATATACAATTCTATGGCATGTTCCCTTTTCCCTCCCCCTAGAGAAGCCAAAATGGCTACACCATAGTCTTAATGACTGTATTCTTATTTAAGTTCCTAGTCCAAAAACAATAAGCAACAAGTCCTAGTACAGATTTCTTTCCTCTCTTCCCCCAATTCATCCTGCTTACATATCCCTGTATGTGAATTAACAATCCCTCTCTGGCTGGTCTAGAAATCTCATGAGCCCTTTATTCCTGAACATGGACCATCTTGAGAATTAATCACAGGTTTAACTCTTTAAGTAATCTGACTTCCAGGACAAGGGGAAATTCAATTTTGCCAAGCCACACTGCCAGAAGAACAAACAAATTTGTGTTGAAAGAAGTACAGCCAGAATGTTCCTTAGAACCCACATAGTGAGACTTTGTCTCTTATACTTTAGACATGTTATCAGGAGGGACCAGTCTCTGGAGAGGAACAGCATGCTTGGTAAAATGAAGAGTCTGTGAAAAAGAGGAAGACGCTCAATGAGATGGATTGGCACAGTGACAGCACCAGTGGGCTCAAGTGTAACAACAATTATGAGGATGGCCCAGGACTGGGCAGTGTTTCTTCTATTGTACATGGTGTCACTATGAACCTATTTGAAGGCACCTAACAACAATAATGCAAACGCTTTCAACTGTGTGGCTCATGACAAGCTATGGAAGTATAAGTATAACATTGTGAAGTGTAAGTCTTCTAGAACACTTAATTGTGCTCATGAAGAATCTGTACATGGACCAAGAGGCAGTTGTTCGAACAGAATACGGGAACACTGAATGGCTTAAAATTAAGAAAGGAGTGTGACAAGGTTGTATTCTTTTACCATACTTATTCAACTTATTCAAAAGATCAGACAATGTATTGCATTAGGCAAATCTGTTGCACAGGAACTTTTTAAAGTGTTGAAGAGCAAAGATGTCACCTTGAGGACTAAGGTGCAGCTGACCCAAGCCATGGTATTTTCAATAACCTCATATGGGTGCGAAAACTAGACAGCAAAAAAGGAAGATTGTAGAAAAATTGATGCCTTGGAATATTATGGTGTTGGAGGAGAATACTAAAATTGCCACGGGCTCCCAAAAGCACCAATAGCTCTGTTTTGGAAGAAGTGCAGCCAGAATGTTCCTTAGAGGCCAAGATGGCCAAACTTCGTCTCTCATACTTTGGACATATTGTCAGGAGGGAACAGTCGCTAGAGAAGGATACCGTGCTTGGTAAGATGGAGGGTCAGAGAAAAAGAGGAAGACCCCCAACGAGATGGATAGACTAGGTGCCAACATCGATGGACTCAAGTGTGGCAACAGTAGTGAGGTTGGCCCAGGATCGGACATTGTTTCATTTTGCTGTGCATGGTGTCACTATGAGTCGGTGCCGACTTGATGGCACCTAACAACAACAACAATTCAACCTGTATGCTGAGAAAATACTCCAAGAAACTGGGTTATATAAAGAAAAATGTGGCATCAGGATTGGAGGAAGACTCATTAACAACCTGCGATATGCAGATGATACAACTTTGCTTGCTGAAAGTGAAGAGGTCTTGAAACATTTACTGATGAAGATCAAAGAACACAGTCTTTGGTATGGATTGC
>NW_006408768.1:2387578-2400624 GCF_000296735.1 Chrysochloris asiatica | reverse complement strand
GCCAGAGTGCTCCTAGGAGGCCAAGATGGCTAAACTTCATCTCTCATACTTTGGACATATTGTCAGGAGGGAACAGTCGCTGGAGAAGGATGCCATGCTGGGTAAGATGGAGGGTCAGAGAAAAAGAGGAAGACCCCTCAACTAGATGGATCGGCCAGGTGACATCAGTGATGGCGTCAAGTGTGGCAGCGGTAGTGAGGTTGGCCCAGGATAGGATGTTTCGTTCTGCTGTGCATGGGGTCGCTATGAGTCGGTTCCGACTTAATGGCACCTGACAACAACAACAACAATAAATTTAACAAGATTATAATAACCATGACTGGAAAAGAGCTACATTCCAAACGATGATCTTACAGAGTAAAATGACAACATTTACTTGCTATGTGTCTCCAAGAAAATAATTTTATGTTTTAATAGGTGTTTGTGTGTTCATGGTCACATACAAACTGAAGCTTAGGAAATATAACAGCTGCTAGCACTGCTTGGATATAGACGAAGTTTCATCGTATTTATTATTATTAGAGAGGCTTTCAAATTTTAGTTTTATAATTATTTTAAACTCTTAACCTTGTATTGTTAATATTTCTACTCTACTCCTTTTTAATTTAAAAAGTCATCCAAAGAAATTAGTGCCTAAAAGCCATTTTAATTTGAACTATAATCTAGACAAACTAGAGAAATGGACTCTTATCAAGTTAGTCAGTACTGAGCATTCAGTTATAATGATATTAGTGATCATTTCATTTAGTCTAAAAATAATGTTATTATGAAATTCATCATGATTAAACTATCAGCCCTTATTACATATTTTGAATCAAGATCTTCAAAAGATCCAACATCAACTTGAGTTGTTTTAAAAATAAAAACAAAAGCAAACAAACAAATTAGTTTTTCCAGTGTGATGTTGCCCTAAATTGTAGTGATCAAAGAATTTCTACAGAAATTCATGATCAGAGGAGGGAAAGATGTGCGGGGGTGCACATACAAAATTATTTTGTTAATTTTGCCTGTTTCTCAAAAAAGTTGACTCATAACTGTTAGTAGGGAAGGGCAATTTGCCCTTGAGAAGAACACTTGGGATGTTTTAAATACAGCCCCTACAATAAGATTTACCCAATGTTATGGTTTGTTTTTACAAAATGTTGTAACATTTTTCATAGGTTAAAAAAAAGAGAAAAACTTGATACCCAAATTTACATCGTTTCCCCCTAAAATGCTACATATTGGAAGAGATATCAGAGGAGCTCAATTTTCTAAAATTAGCAAATTTTAATATCTTTAACTACAAACATATTTGTCATAGACTAAAGGAACTAAAATGCTCCTTTTCAGATTGAAGTAGAAATGCCCTGTTGTTGCTTTTGTTAAGTGCTGTTGAGTTAGTTTCAACCCATAGTTACCCTGTATAGGATTTCTGAGGAAGGGCTGGTGGGTTTGAACCACTGACCTTGTAGTTAGAAACCTCACACACCAGGATTCTAGAAATGCCCTGTTGTTGCTGTCTAGTGCCATTAAGTCAGTTACAATGCATATCGACCCTATATAGGGTTTCCAAGGAGCAACTGATGGGTTTAAACCACCAAACTTGTGGCTAGCATTCCAGTGCTTATCCTACAGCACCAGACAAGGAGCCCCAGAAATGCCTTGTTATTGTTAAGTGCCAGCAAGTTGGTTCTAATTCATAGTGCCCTTGTATAGGGTTTCCAAGGAGCTTGAACCACAGCCCTTTCGAATCAAACTGACTTTGCAGTACAGCACATTAACCTGCAGCACCACACCTGGACTCCTAAAATCCTAAGCACCTTGTATTCCCAGGCAGTCTCTCATTGAAGTACTTAACCAGGCCTAACCCTACTTAGCTTCCGAGATCAGAGGAGATCGTGTGCATTCAGGGTGGTATGACTATAGTCAGAGATGCCCTAGTGGGCAGAAAAGATTGAAGTTGTCAAGGACTTTATTCTTCTTGGATCAACCATCAACACTTACAGAAGCAGCAGTCAAGAAATCAAATAATATATTGCATTTGGCAAATCTGCTGCAGAAGACCTTTTAAAAGTGTTGAAGAGCAAAGATGTCAGCTTAAGGACTAAGGTGTGCCTGACCCAAGCCATGGTATTTTCAATAACCTCATATGCATGTGAAAGCTGGACAGTGAATAAGGAAGACTGTAGAAGAATTGATGCTTTTTAGCAATGGTGTTGGAGGAGAATATTGAAAGTGCCATGGGCTGCCAAAAGAACCAACAGATCTGTTTTGGAAGAAGTGCAGCCAGTGTGCCCCTTGGAAGCCAGGATGGCCAAACTTCGTCTCTCATACTTCAGTCATATTGTCAGGAGAGACCAGTCACTGGAGAAGGGTATCATGTTTAGCAGAAAAAAAAGAGAAAGACCCCAGCAAGATGGACTGGCAAAGTGGCAGCATCAATGGGCTCAAGTGTGGCAACAATTGTGAGGTTGGCCCAGGATCAGGCAGTGTTTCATTCTGTTGTACATAGGGTCGCTATGAATCGGTACCGTCTCGATGGCACCTAACAACAACAATAACAACAAATGCTTATATATCAGAAAATTACTACATATTCCAGTGAAAGAATAATAATGTATCTAAAATTTTAGTTGATTTGATTGCCAATTTAATCATGACCCTATTTCTTTTAAATCCAGCTGCTTATCTACAAATTTAATTCAAATATTAATCTGATAACATAGCATTATATTTAAAGTTTTCTAAAATGGATAATTATAGTATAATACTTTAAAGTACTTTCATCTAATGTTCTTCTAGACTACTAACCACAAAGTCAGCAGTTCAAACTTCACAGTCATCTCGGAAACCCTATACAGGGTCACTATGAGTCAGAACCAACTCAAGGGCATTTAACAACAACAATATTTGACATTGTATCAATCTTTAATTCTCTTCAAATCTTGCACTTTTTACAATGTTATGATAAATTAATCATAGCAATATTAACTTTTATCATCTGTAGATAAGCTTTTGCTGTAGTGATATGCCTTGCTAACATGCTGAAATGTTTGACAAAAATTTCCAACAGAAAATGGACTATATGGTATTATTTTGGACTTATGAAAAGGTATTTTGAATTTGGAGCCTATTAGACTTCAAGATTCCTAGGACTCTGGAAGGTGACAAGATTCACAAATTATGATTTCTTTTTTAATTGTATTTTCATTAAGTACAGAAATAAGCCACTAAAATAAATAGATTAAAATGTTACAATGGGCTTTTATATTTGATTATTGATTGGTTTTAAGGTTCTAATTTTCTAGGTGTAAGAAACCATTTGTCTCCTAAATTGTCTAACTAATGGGGTTAGGTTTATAAATTTCAGATTAAAACTTGTAATGGTATGTGATTTCCCTCACCTGAGTGATGTATGTCTTTGTCTCGTGCTTACTCCTGTTTAAGACTAAATAAAGAGTATAATTATTTATTTGAAGATGGGTCTCTTTTCTCCCCTAAAACAATTAAAAATAGAAAGAAAGAGATAATTCCTTTACTTTTAAGAGTTCAAATTATTTGGTTCCTCTTAAAATTATTATTATTATTATTTTAAATGCTTACATTTCTCTTCTTTCTCTTATTAGTTTGTATATGTGCAGGTTCATTCACTGGTTTGTGATGTTCTCAAATCCAATTTTATAAGCACTTTAGTCTAGTAGACAAGATGACAGTCCCAGATGGCCGGCATTTATCAAGAAAATAAGACTATTTCAGTACCAAAACCTTAGTTCTAATTAAGAAGAGCATACTAAATAAAGCAAAAGTGCCTTTTCTATATGAAGGACATCATATGATAATAAGTTTTTTTTAAATGATCAAATGAGTAATTAGCATTTAATGCTGTTAGCTTCATACCTCACGGGAATGGTCCTAAGAAAGCCAAGTATTGTGAGCTTTATACTTGTTTGAACCATGTCTTATGTCTCTTAGAAGAAAGTTATTTTTAAAAATCCTATTAGAGGAATTAAACCATAGTTATTATCTAGCTAGAGGCAAACCATTTAAAATTCAAAATCTGCCTTTTAATCATCCTGTAACCACTGGCTTGTTTTGTGACCTTTGGCAAGTCATTGGTCCTCTGGGTGGTTAACATTTCCTCATTAGCAAACTGTGAGCAATAATATTAGTAATCAGGACAGTTATCATGAGACAGAGAGTACTGATGTAAACTAATGCTGTCCTTTACAAGACGTAGTTTACTAGTTTAAAGTTTGGAACATAGTGGTAGTGGTGGTTATGTGTCATGGAGTCGGAACCAACTCATACTGTCCTTGTACAGGGTTTCCGAGGCTATAACTCTTTACAGGAACAGAAAGCCTCATCTTTCTCTTTCTCCCATGGAACAGCTGGTAGTTTTGAATTGCTGACCTTAAGGTTCACAGTCTGATTTGTAAACACTACGCTACCAGAGCTCCTTGGCACAGAGTAGGCAAGTCAATAAATGTATATATATGGAATTATTTCTGATAGCATAGTGGTTACAAGTCGGGCTGCTAACCTCAGGGTCAGTGGTTCAAAACTCTCAGCCATTCCTCAGGATAAAGATGAGGCTTTCTGCTCCCATAAAGATTTACAGCCTTTGAAACCCTATGCAAGGTTGCTGTGATGCAGAACCGACTCCACGGCACATCACCACCACCACCACCATATATATATATACATATAAATATATGTTTACATATATACAGAGAGAGAGAGGGCCCTGAGCATGCCATGGGTTAGGTGTTGGGCTGCTAAATATAAGGTTAGTGGGTGGGGCCCACCAGCCACTCTGAGGAAGAAAGATAAGGCTTCTGCTACCACAAAGACTTAAAGTCTCGGAAACCCTATACAGGGTAGCTATGAGTCAGAACTGACTTGGCAGCACTTAACAACAGCATATATAACATGATATATAGACATATATATGTGTGTGTATGTATATGTGTGTCGGTTCCAACTCATAGCGACCCTGCATAGGGTTTGTGAGGCTGTAAATCTTTATGGAAGCAGAAAGCCTCATCTTTCTTCTTGGAGCAGCTGGTACTTTTGAACTGCTGACTGTGAAATTAGCAGCCCAATGCATAACCACTATGTTACCAGAGCTCCTTTATGTATATATATATATGCCTCCAACTCCTTGTGAACCCTTACACAATGAAACAAAATGCTGCCAGTCCTATACCACCCCCATGATCAATTGTAGATCTGATACAATGGATTTTCAGTGAGTTATTTTCAGAAGTAGAGTGCCAAGCCTTTTGCTTTGTTTTGTTTTTTCAAACCATACTGTAATGTGTTGGCATTGTCAGTCTATGAACAAGAGAAGCATTTTATTTTTCCCCATGGAACAAGACCATTTTCAATCAGCATTTCAAACTTTAGTTATGGTAGATTATTCATTTTTCACTTTCACAGTTTTTATACTGTGACCAGAATTCTTACTGGCATTTACTTAGAATTCAGTCTTCAGCACATCATTTATTTGTTTTGCATAATTCTTAGTTTAAGGATTCCTGCTATGGTGCCATAAGATCAGAACTGGACTGAGAACTACAAGTTCAAATCCATCAACTGCTTCTCAGAAACGCTATACTAGGATGATATGAGTCAGAAACAACTAAATAGCACTTAACAACAACAACACTTAGTTTAGATGCTCTGTTGAAACCTTTTCAGCATCATAGCAACACACAAGCCTCACTGACAAATGAGTGATTGCTGACCATGAGATGTGTTGTCCAAGAAGCAAACGCTGGTCTCTGGTAGGGAAGACAAGAATTGATTTGTACAACTGAACCACCACTGCCTGATTTGTTGACACAATTGTTAAACACTTGACTGCCAACCAAAAAAAGGTGGTTCAAATCCACCAGCGGCTCTGTAGGAGGAAAGATCTGAAGATCTGCTCCCATAAGGACTGTTCGTGCTGATATTAAGTGCCGTCAGTTAGGTTCCAGATCATAGCAACCCTGTATAGGGATTCCAAGGAGTGGCTGGTGAATTTGAACCACTGACCTTGTGGTTCAAACTGACATTGCAGTCCAGTGCAAGGAAATTATTGAAAAGTTCCAGTCCTTTTATGCTTTATGGAGTCCAAGGTTTCTATAAGTTAAAATTGACTCCATAAAACACAACTACATCATATTATATATATTCCTTCCATACTAGATAATCATCCCAGCTGGATTAATTTTCTGTCCTTGAGTTTTCCTCATACTCCTCTGTTCCATTTTACTTACTTCTGCAGGACACTTCTTTCTTTTCCAAGTGTCATTCCCCAAACCAGCCCCACTGACCACTCCTCATCTCATTCTGATGGTAATCCAGACTAGTTCAGGATTGGTCTGCAATGGCAAGACAGATGAAAAATGGATGATCTAGCGCAATGAGTTTATATTAATGGTAGTGGTGGTGATGTGTCATGGAGTCGATTCCGACACATAGTGACCCTGCATAGGGTTTCCAAAGATGTAAATCTTTACAGGAGCAGAAATCCTCATTTTTCTCCTGAAGAACTTCTGGTAGTTTTAAACTATTAACCTTGAGGTTAGCAACCCAACTCGTAAGCATAGGAATTATTTGGGAAAGGAAAATGAGAAAGGGTGCACAGCTTGAAGAATGAAATGAATGCCAATGAATTTTACATTTAGAAATTGTTGAATTGGTATATGTTCTTTTGTGTGTATTTACAACAACAATAACAAAATAATAAAATTAACTTAAGTGTTGCTCCAAGTGTCCCTATTTTTTTATAATATGTCACTCACTATTAACAGACTCAGGTAGGAAGAGAGGTCATGCCTCAAACATATAATTTATGAATAGATAATCATGTAAAAATATGAAAGAGATCAGTAACAAATATTCATGCAAGTCTGGTATCTAGCCTTCAGATGAGCTCTATGGGAGGGTGTGGACTCAGGCTTAAATTTTATAGATTCTGTAAACTTTTCTTGAGTCTAAATTTTCCAAATCTAAACAATAAGGTATATTAAAGCATGCAAATATTTACTTTACTTTTTGAGGCTAGTATGCCTATAAGGAAGACCTGTTAATAAAATTATTATTCAAATTTGCACACCAACCTCTAAAACCAATGATGGATAATTTGAAGATATCTACCAATAGTTGCAGAGACCTGGTGTGGTGATGTGTGTTAATGCGCCAGACTGCAAATCTGTTTGAACAGCAAGGACGGCAGTTCATGCTCACCAGCTGCTCCTTGGAAACCCTATACAGGGTCGCTATAGGTGGGAATCGACTTGACAGCATTTGACAACAACAACAACCAACAGTTGCAGTCTGAAATTGATCAACAATGCAATCAAGATACCTTGACAATTACTGTGATTGGAATTTGAAAACTGGAAACAAAAAGGAAGAATAAACAGTTGGAAAATACAGTCTTGGTAATATAAATGATACTGGAGATCACAAAGATAGAATTTTACAAGATCAGCAATCTATTCATTACAAATACCTTTTTTCAAGAACATAAATGATAACTATATACATGGGTATCACCAAATGGAATACACAGAAATCAATCAATTATATCTGTGGAAAAGATGATGGAGAAGCTCAACATCATTGATTAGAACAAGGCTAGGAGTCAACTGTAGAATAGACCATCAGTTGCTCATATGCAAGGTCAGGATAAAGCTGAAAATAATTAAAGCAAGCCCAAGATAGTCAAAAGACAGACATAAGTATATTAATTTAGAGACCATCTTGAGAATATAATTGGCACATTTAACATTAACGACCAAAGATCAGATGACTTGTGAGATGACATCAAGGACATCATATAAGAAGGAAGGAAAAGGTCTTCAAAAAGACAGGAAAGAAAATGCTTTCATAACTTTTAAAACATTGGTTTCAATATAAAGGAGGCATTTTATGATGGTTACCAGGGGAGGGAGGGAAGGGAAAATTATTCATGAGCTAGACGGTAGACAGGTTAATTTAGTTATGAAAGGCAATATATAACAAGAGGAAGGTTAATAGAGGAAACATGAAGCTAGTAGGAGACACAGGGAGGAATGCAAAAGGTAAAGTAAATACAGGTAAATACTGTTACTAATGATACATGGAAAGGCATTGAATTGTTGAATGTAAAACTGATGATCTGCTCTCTAAACCTTTACCCAATTCACAATAAAAAAGGTTTGTTTTTTTTTTTTAATTTTTTAAAGACAGGATAGAAAGAAAAGGCCAAAATGAATATCAGAAGAGTCCCTGAAACTTGTTCTTGAACATAGACTATATAGAGCAAAAGGAAAAAAAAAAATGAAATAAAAGAACTGAAGAGAAAATTTCAAAGTACAACTCAAAAAATAGAAAGTATCACAATGAAACATACAAAGATCTGGCATTGTTGTTGTTGTTGTTGTTGATAGGTGCCTTAGAGTCGGTATCAACTCATAGCAACCCTATGCACAACAGAACAAAATGCTACCCAGTCCTGGGCCAAACTCACAATTGTTGCCACGCTTGAGCCCATTGATGCTGCCATTTTGCCAATCCATTTCTCTGGGGGTCTTCCTCTTTTTTTCTGACCCTCTACCTTACCAAACATAACAACATTCTCCAGCAACTGGTCCCTACTGACAATATGTCTGCAGTATAAGAGACGAAGTTTGGCTATACTGGCCTCCAAGGAGCACTCTGGCTGTACTTCCTCCAACACAGATCTGTTGGAACTTTTGGCAGCTATAGAACCTTCAGTATTCTCCTCCAACACCCTAACTCAAATGTATCAATTCTTCTATGGTCTTATTCACTGTCGAGCTTTTGCATGAATATGAGGTTATTGAAAATACCATGGCTTGAGTCAGACACACCTTAGTCCTCAAGCTGACATCTTTGCTCTTCAACACTTTAAAAAGGTCTTGTGCCACAGATTTGCTTAATGCCGTATGTCATTTGATCTCTTGACTGCTGCTTCCATGAGCGTTGATAGTTGATCCAAGAAGAATGAAGTCCTTGACAACTTCAACATTTTCTCCGTTGATAAGAATGTTGTTTATTGGTCCAGTGGTGAGGATTTTTGTTGTCTTTATATTGAGATGCAAACCATACTGATGTTCATCAGTAAATATTTTAAGTCCTCTTCACTTTCAGCAAGCAAGGTTGTATCAGCTGCATATTGCAGGTTGTTAATGAGTCTTCCTCCAATCCTAATGCCATATTTTTCTTCATATAAAACAGTTTCTTGGGTTATTTGCTCAGCATACATGTTGAATAAGTATGGTGAAAGAATACAACCCTGTTGCACACTTTCTTAATTTTAAATCATTCAGTGTTCCTGCCTTTTGGTCCAGGTACAGATTCCTCATAAGCATAATTAAGGAATACTCATACTTCACAACGTTATCCATAGATTGTCATGATCCACACAATTGAAAGCCTTTGCATAGTCCAATAAAGCACAGGTAAACATCTTTCTGATATTCTCTGCTTTCACCCAAGATCCATCGGACATCAGCAATGATATCCCTCGCTCCACATACTCTTCTGAATCCAGCTTGAACCTCTGGAAGTTCTCTGTCAATGTATGTTTGCAGCCATTTCAGTATTACCTTTAGTAAAACTTAATTCACATGGGATATCAAAGATATTGTCCGATGATTTCTGCATTCCATTGGGTCACCTCTCTTTGGAATAGCCACAAATCTGGATCTCTTCCAATCAGTCAGCCAGATAGTTGTCTTCCAAATTTCTTGGCATAGATAAGTGAGTGCAACTATCATTGGCTCTTGATCATATGATACCTCTTTTTTTTTTTTTTTAATGTTTTATTGTGAATTATGTGATAGTTTACATGGGAGAACATTAGCTTTACATTCATCCTATTGAATAGCATTCCATTGCCATGGTTAAATCCCCGCTATGCATCATCAACCAACCCTGCAAGCCTGCCCCCCGGTCGTCAGCTCACCCTCTCTGGGTCTAGAGTCCCCAGCTGCTCCATCTCTCCACGTCATCATTTCTGCCTCCATCTCTGGCATCACTGCTTCTCTGGGTAGGGTCTCGCACTCCGTCTTCTCCCTTGATGGTTCCAGGGACCTCTGCTCATGGACTGCATAGTCAACCACTTCCCTCCTTTTGCTACCAAATGTCCACCCTTACATTTCCAACCCTAGCAGTCAGTCCTGAAAACAATTATTCACTATTTTACCACAAGGAACTATCCCTATTTCAATTCATTAGCCGTGCCCAGACAGATTTTATACTACTCAGTGGAGATTCTACCTTCTTCTAAGCCCTCTCGATCTAGGCTCCCTCTTGAAATCTTGTGAGCCAGTCACTTCTTGCTTTTGTAGCCCCCCCATCCCCCCCCCCCATTTTGTGTAGCTAATGTCCAAGTTGTCCATTTCTCTCTACTTTGTGTATTGAGGGGGTGGGAATGATCCTTGCTGTAAAGATTTGTTCCCTTTTTTGAGCTACTGCATCCATAGGTGTAGGTCAAGTTCATCAAATTGTATCAGATTAGTCTTTTTTTTTTTTTTTTTTTTCTTCTTTCTTCTTCTAGTTGAGCTCCAATCATCCAGTCATTGAAGCCAGGTCAAGAGGATATTATCTGCAAGTGTGAATGTTCTTATGCATATGCCCTCTCTTCTTATCGGCACGATGCTTTACCCTCCACTCTAGTCTTCTGTGACTATGTCGTTGACTCTGGGTTGAAGAGTCCCCAGGTCTTGCCACACTGCTGGCCAGACAAGGTCTCCACCTGGGTTCACAGGAGTTTATTGAATTTTGTAGGGCTTAGCTCACAGCTTCATTGTTGTTTTCCCCTTAATTCCCCTTATCAGTAATGAACATAGTCGCCAATCAGTGTGCATGTCTGCTCGTGTATTCCCATTGAGTCTTAGTCTTGGAAGGAGGTTTGCCCTTAGGGGATCCGGCCACTTGCCTTGATGTCTCCTGGGTGAGCAACTTGCTTATTCTTGTAGTAATCAGTTAGACTATTGTTATTGTTTTGTATTTTTCTTGTCTTCTTTCTTTCAAGAAGTATCTTCTGCTCTTCTAGTTGCTCCAGGGTGGTCTGCTTGTCCTTTCATATGGAAATTTCCTACCTCTGAAGATTCTGGGTGAGGTTCAGGATTCCAACTATGGTCTTATATAATGCAGAGGCTCCGAGGAAGCCTCCTTCACTGGGCACGTTGTAGCCCCATTCCAATCAGTAATAGGCAGAAGACAGACTTACAAGCTTTCTATGGTGATATATCTGGCTATTCCATTCTCTCCCCTTCAAGTGTATTTTTTTATAATGGCATACCATAGAAACCAAGATTCAAAAGACAGCCAAGCATCTTAACATTACTTCCTCCCTTTTTCCCATTCCAACCATGTCTCAATCCATGTATCCCAAAGCCCTGTTGTGCCAAGGTTGTGCATACATCATTATTTACCTCTGTCTCACTTAGCCCATTCAAACCTGCCTAATTGTATTCCCATATGCCTTGTTCTTCCATTCTCCTCCCTTTCTTATGTATTGCCCCCCACCTCCCTAGCACCCAAACTATACTGTGTCTATTCACTACCCTGTGCTACACCTTCCCCTCCCTCCCCTCACCCCACCCCCTGCATCTTGGTAACCATTCCCTTACCCCCTTTAGTATGGGTTATTTTTCTTAGTCTTTTACAGTAGTGGTCCTATGCAGTATTTCTCATTTTGTGACTTACTAATTTCATCCAACATAATGTCCTCAAGTTTCATCCGTGTTATATGATCACTTATAGCTTCTTGTTGTTCTTCAAGGTAGCATAATATTCCATTGTGTGTATGTACCACAGTTTGTTTATCCATTCTTCCATTGATGAGCACTTAGGCTGTCTCCATCTTTTTGTTATTGTAAATAGTACTGTTATGAACATTGGAGTGTATATAGCTATTCATGTTATGGCTCGTATTCCTTGTGGGTAAATACCAAGTAGAGGAATTGCTGGATCATAAGGTATTTCTATTTCCAACCTTCTGAGGAAGCACCATATTGCTTTCCAGAGAGGTTGGAACAGTTTCAATCCACCAGCAATGCAGCAGAGTCCCAGTCTCTCCACATCCTCACCAGCATTTATTGTCCTCTACTTTTTTTATCTTTGTTGTCATTGCTGGTGTGAGATGATATCTCTCTAATGGCTACTTGTAAAGCCATTTGATTTGTATCTCTCTAATGGCTAGTTGTAAAGCCATTTGAACTACAAGGTCAGCAGTTTAAGCTCACCAGCTGCTCCTTGGAAACCCTATAAAGGTCGCTATGGGTCAGAATCTTGACAGCACTTAACAACAACAACAACAATGGCTAGTTGTACTGTGGTAGCTTGTGAGTTGCTGTGATTCTGGAAGTTTTGTCACCGTATTTTAAATGCCAGCAGGGTCACCCATGGTGGACAAGTTTCAGATGAGCTTCCAGACAAAGACTAGGAAAAAGGAGCGACAAACTACTTCTGAATATTTAGTCACTGAAAACCTTATCAATATCAGAGAAACACTGGGTAAGGTTCAGGATTCCTTATGACTACCTTATGAATCTGAAACTGTCAGATACTGTGCCAGAAAATGAGCCCCTCAGGTTGGAAGGCACTCAAAATACGACTGGGGAAGAGCTGCCCCCTCAAAGTAGAGTTGACTGTGATGTTGCCAATGGAGTAAAACCCATGGGAGAAAAGCCCTCAGGACCTTCATTTGTTAATGGGGCACAATTCAAAATGAAGAGAAACAGCTGTAAACATCCATTGCAAATCAGAACATGGAATGAATGAAGTATGAATCTGGGAAAATTGGAAGTTGTCAAAAATGAAATGGAACACATAAGCATTGATATTGTAGGCATTAGTAAGCTTAAATGTACTGGTATTGGCCATTCTGAATCTGATGAACACATAGTTTACTATGTCAGGAATGACAAATTGAAGAGGAATGGTGCTCCATTCATTGTAGAAAAGAAAAAAACAACCCATATCCAGATCCGTCACAAGGTACAATGCTGTCCATGATAGGATAATATCCATGCACCTACAGGGAAGCCCAGTTAATA
>NW_006408768.1:2344051-2387011 GCF_000296735.1 Chrysochloris asiatica | reverse complement strand
CGCTATGGGTCGGAACCGACTCGACGGCACATAACAACAACAACAATGATTTGTTCATTTCAAATACCTTCTTTGGATAGCATAAGAGACAACTATACACATGGACCTCACCAGATGGAATACATAGAAATCAAATTGACTACATCTGTGGATAGATGATGGAAAAGCTCCATATCATCAGTCAAAACAAGGCCATGGGCAGACTGTGGAACAGACCATCAATTGCTCATTTGCAAATTCAAACTGAAGCTGAAGAAAATTAAAACAAGTCCATGAGAACCAAAATAAGACTTTGAATATATCCCACTGAGAAGCTGGGGTATATAAAGAATTTAGAGATCATCTGAAGAACAGATTTGATACATTAAACACTAAAGACAAGACCAGAAGAGTTGTGGGATAATATCAAGAAATCATACATGAAGAAAGCAAAAATGTATTAAGAAGACAAGAACGAAGGAAAAGATCAAAATGGATGTCAGAAGAGACATTGAAACTTGCTGTCCAGCATAGAGATGCTAAAGCAAATGGAAGAAATGAGGAAGTATAAGAGTAGAACAGAAAATTTCAAAGATCAGCTCAAGAAGATAAATCCAAATATTACAACAAAATGTGCAAAGATCTGGAGTGAGAAAACCAAAAAGGAAGAACATGCTCAGCATTTCTCAAGCTGGGGCAACTGAATAAAAAATTAAAGCCTCAAATTTCATTATTGAAAGATTCCCTGGGCAAATTATTGAATGATGCAGAAAGCATCAAGAGAAGATAGAAGGAATACACAGAGTCACTGTACCAAAAGGAAATGGTTAATGTTCAACCGTTTCAAGAAGTAGCATATGATCAAGAGTCAATGATACAGAATAAGGAAATCCAAGGTGTGTTGAAAGAATTGGCAAAGAACAAGGCACCAGGAATTGATGGAATAAAAATTGAAATCTTTCAAGAAAGTGAGACGGCACAGGAAGCACTCACTCATCTCTGCCAAGAAATTTAGAAGACAACTATCTGGCTGACTGATTGGAAGAGATCCATATTTGTGACCATTCCAAAAAGATTTCCAGAATGCGGAAATCATCGGACAATCTCTTTGATATCCCATGCAAGTAAAGTTTTACTAAAGGAAATGCAGAAGCAGCTGCAAGCATACATTAACAGAGAATATCCAGAGGTTCAAGCTGGATTCAGAAGAGGCTGTGGAACTAGGGATATCATTGCATATGAGCAATTGATGGTCTGTTCCACACTCTGTTCTTGGCCTTGTTTTGACTGTTGATGTGGAGCTTTTCCATCGTCTCTTTCTGCAGATGTAATTAATTTGATTTCTGTATATTCCATCTTGTGAGGTCTATGTGTATAGTCGTCTCTTATGCTATCCAAAGAAGGTATTTGAAATGAACAAATCATTGATTTAGCAGAATTCTATCATGCGTTCTCCAGCATCATCTCTATCACCAAGGCCATATTTTCCAACTACTGATCCTTCCTCTTTGCTCCCAACCTTTAACATTCCAATCACCAGTAATGATCAATACATCTTGATTGTATGTTTGATCAATATCAAATTGAAGAAGTTGGTAGAATTCTTCTATTTCATCCTCATTGGCTTTAGTAGTTGGTGCATAAATTTGAATAATAGTGGTATTAACTGGGCTTCCCTGTAGGTGCATGGGTATTATCCTGTCACAGACAGCATTGTACCTCATGACTGATCTAGATATGTTCTTTTGGATGATGAATGCAACACCATTCCTCTTCAATTTTTCATTCCTGGCATAGTAAACCATGTGTTCATCATATTCAGAATGCCCAATACCTCACTAATGCCTAAGATACAGATTTTTATGTGTTCCATTTCATTTTTGACAATTTCCAATTTTTCTAGATTCATACTTTGTACATTCCATGTTCTGATTATTAATGGATGTTTACAGCTGTTTCTTTTCATTTTGAGATGTGCCCCATTAGCAAATGAAGTAAAAAACAGGCTTTACTCCCACAGGCTTTCCTCCATTTGCGTCATCACGGTCAACTCTACTTTGAGGAGGCAACTCTTCCCCAGTCACACTTTGAGTGCCTTCCAACCTGAGGGGCTCATTTTCCAGCACTATTTCTGACAGTATTTCTCTGCTATTCATAACGTTTTCAGTGACTAAATATTTGGAAGTAGTTCATCACTCCTTCTTCCTAGTCTGTCTTTGTCTGGAAGCTCATCTGAAACCTGTCCACCATGGGTGACCCTGCTGGTATTTATAATACGAGTGGCATAGCTTCCAGAATCACAGCAACTCACAAGCCACCACAGTATGACAAACTGACAGGCGAGAGGTGGACAAAGATCTGGCATTAGAAAATAAAAATGGAAGAGCTTGTTCAGCATATCTCAAGCTGAAAGAACTGAAGAAAATGTTCAAATCAAAAGTTCAATATTGAAGGATTCTAGGGGAAAATTATTGAATTATGCAGAAAGCATCAAAAGAAAATGTAAGGAGTTCACAATTAGTGTATCAAAAGGAATTACTCAACATTCAATCATTTCAAGACATAGTGTATGATCAAGAACCAATGACATTAAAAGATGTCCAAGCTACTCTGAAGAAACTAGTGAAAAACAAGGCTCTAAGAAAGTATGGAATATTGATTGAAATGTTTTTAAAAATGGATACAATGCTGGAGGTAATTTCTCATATATGCTAAAAAATTTAAAAGATGGCTAGCTGGCCAACAGACTGCAAGAGATTCATATTTGTGCCCATTTGAAAGAAATGTATCCCAACCGAATATGGAAATTATTGAACAGTGTCATTATTGTCACATGCAAGTAAAATTTTGCAGAAGATAATTTGAATACACATGTAGCAATACATAGACAGGAAACTGTCAGGAATTCAAGCCAGGTTCAGAAGACAGGTATCATTGCTGATGTCAAATAGATCTTAGCTGAAGTACAGGGGGGAAAAAGATGACTACTTGTTTTATTGACTATGAAAAAACATCAGACTGTATAGATCATAACAAACTATGGATAACATTATAAAGAATGGGAATTCCAGAACACTTAAGTACGCTCAGGTAGAACCTGTACATAGACCAAGAGGCAGTCATTTGAACAGAACAAAGGGATACGGAATTGTTTAAAATCATAAAAAGTTCATGTCAGGACTGTATCTTCTCACTATGTTTATTCACTCTGTATGTTGAGCAAATAATCTGAGATGTAGGGCTACATGAAGGAGTCACACCAAAGTAAATAACTATAGATTTTTCCTTACACAAAAAGTCAGAAATGTCTTATTAAAGACTAAAAGAAGATTAAACAATTATGAGAAGGATGATAATAAGCAAATATGCAGGTTACTTGTTTGTTTACACCCTATTCTTAAGACCAGTTGCAACCATCTACACTTTCTTGTGCATTTAGCATTATTTCCTTTCAGAATCTGCTCCTTCCTAAAGTTCTGAACAATAAGTAGCATGACCCAACTTCATCTGCCATGGGAGTAGTCTGAACAGAATATGCCCTACTCCTTTACATAGTTCGGTGGTGAGCATGCATCTAAAGTTGTTCATAGCAACCCTGTATAGGGTTTATGAGGAGCAGCTGGTGAGCTTGAGCAGTGGAGTTTGCAGTTCAAACAGTTTGCAGTTTGGCACATTAACCCTCAGCGCCATACCAGGACTCCTGCATCTAAAGTAGGACCAACAAGAAAGAGATGAAGTTACAAGGATAAAAATAACCTAAGGATGCATTTCTTTACAAGTATTTCTGGATTGGGAGGCTTAAAAATGTCAGCATGATTTTGTCTTTTTCTTCCCATTTCTTGACTTTGCTTTTGTCTATGTTGACTTCATTCTCAGGTAAGCTCTTACCACATGCTAGTCAAAACAAGCTTAAATTGCATCATATTTAGAACCAAAAATCCCAGAGAGGGAAATGATAATATGATCACCTTCTTGTCACGATATGCATAGCATTCTATGGAAATGAATTTAGCAGTTGTGAATCGGGCTTCGAACCTCAAGGTTAGCAGTTGGAAACTACCAGTTGTTCCACAGGAGGAAGATGAGGCTTTCTGCTCCCATAAAGATTTATAGCCTCGGAAACCCTGTTCAGGGTCACTATGAGTCGGAACTGACTCCACGGCACATAACAACAATAACAACAACTTTAGATGCATTCTGACAGAGAGACTATAAGTTTCATTAGCTATTTGGAAGATTAGAGCTACAGGTTTTTCACCCTAGACTTCTAATTATATTCTAATCTGTTCTAGTTAAATTGTGTCTATATTGAAGCATTGATTGATTCATTTATTTATTCAAGAAAAATTATTACTGTTATTAAATATTGTGTTGCTTTACTGTTAAGTTCCATCAAGTCAGTTAAGCTCATAGCAACTCTTTATAGGGTTTCCAAGGAGTGGCTGGTGGCTTTGCACAGCTGACCGTAGGTTAGCAGTCCAGTGCTTATCCTATAGTGTCACACCAGGACTCCAATTAGCACCTAGAATATCCCAAAGGGGTGTAGCAGATTGAATTGTGTCCTTTCAAAATATGTATTCAAGTCCTTTCTCTCGTACTTGAGGATATGATCCTGTTTGGAAAGAGATATTTTGTTTGTTGTGTTACTGAAGACAACCAGAGTAGAGGTCCTAAACCAAATCACTTCTAGTTATAAAAAGAGACAGATACAAGGGAGGATCTCATATGAAAACAGGCATACTGGAGGAGAGACAAGATGGAGGCCTAGGCAGAAATGCTATACAGAGCTACTACAACAAAGATAAGCAAAGCCAAATAAAACAGATGTAGATGATAGTCCTGAAAAACTGAATTTCAGATTAATATTTATTAGGAAAGGAGGTTGAACAGACATGGTAAAATAAAGAGGAGACAGACAGGTGACTTGTGCCAGTCAGTCAGTTGCAGTGTGGTCATCTTTAACTTTTACATGCAACTTTGGAGACAGACAACAGCTTACTGGCATTTTTATTATTATTATTATTATTCACATGCCCTTGATTACCAGAGAGACATGGCCAGCCCCTAATAGCACACACCACCTCAAACCTCCTGCTCTCTAGGTGGTAGGAGCCACACAGTAGTGAGCATGCAGTTTCAAACCTCATCAAAGTGAGTTGAGCGCTATCTGGACCAACCTCAGTGCCTGGACTTAGGTAAAATCTGCACCACCCTGCAGAGCCAGTTCTAGCCAGTTCTGGACTAGTGGGATTCTTGACCTCAGATGCTCTCTGGGTCAGGAAGATCCTAATCCTAGTTGCTTTGGAATTTACACAAACTATTTCTGGATTGGGTACCCAGAACAGACAACACCTAAGCCTATAGGAACTCTGTCTAGGGCCGGAAGGACCACCATCTCATCCCTTGCCTCCCACCAGGTGAATCCCATGACGGGTAGGAGTCCCGAGTTTTCTCCTCTACAGGTATGGAACCTGCCCTGATTTTTTTCCTTTCAATATTTTTGTTACTTTATTCTTTCACATCCCTCTTTTTTTTTTTTTTTTTTTTAATCTCCCCTTGTTTTTTATCCTTTCTATTGTTGTTTTCATCTTTCTTTTGTTACCCACCACCTCCGTTCAATCCCCCACTTTTTCTTTCTTCCTTTTTTTCTCCTCTAGATTTTTCTTTACTATTATCTGATTGGCATGTAACAACAACATATCTTTTGGGGACCACCATTAAGCCCGTAGAATCAGTTGTCACTGAGTATATCTGAATAGAAATGTGCTTCATAGCGTTTCCTATGCCTAACTTTTCAGAAGTAGATCTCCTAGCCTTTCTTCAAAGACAACTCTGAGTAGACTCAAACTTCTAACTTTTTTGTTAGCAGCAGAGTATGTTTGCCCCATTCTGAAGCTAGCCAATAGTAAAGCTGAAGCCTAAAGGATGAGTAAGCATCTGGGGAGCTGAAGTTGGGGAAGCCGAGTTCCAGATAGAGGAAAAGCATGTTCAAAGCCTAGAGGCAATGACATGATGCAATCACAGCCCTGCAAATAGTACTGTTTGTCCCCAGCTCAGGGAACTAGAGGAAAAATAGGAGAAACAGACTGGAGAAAGACAGGCGCCAGATTGTGTGTAAGCCACATGAAGGAGTTTTGAGTTACTCCTAGACAATGGTAAGCAGTTGTATGTTGTAAGAAGGTGGAGCAATATAATCAAATATGTACTTTTGGGAGATCTCCGGTTGACATATGAATAATAGAAGAAGAAAGACCCAGATGGGGGTGGGTACCAGTGAGAATGTTACAGTAATTATCCCGGGATGTAAGAAAGAAGAAGAAGAAAATTGGATTTGTGGTGCATTTAAGATGGAACTGGCAGAACATGCTGACGAAGGGGCAAATATAAGTAGATTCTAGGAATGACATCCAGTTTCCCTCCTGGAGGAAATGATATCACTGTCATTGAATTAGATATGGATCAGAGGAGGAAAAATCAACTCTTAACTTACCAGCTGAAGTATTTGCCCAGCCACACATTTTTTCTTTTCTCATCTGAACTTGAGAAAATCTATAACTTAATATAAAATCTGTTTCCAAATTATATAGCTTGATCATTTAAACTAAATCAAGACTGCCTAGTGACTGAATAAAAATAAGAAGTGTTTTAAAGACAAAAAAAAATCACCATCTTCTCACGACCTCTAAGAAAAGAAATAGTTCTCCTCCCAGTTCATTATTTGAAGGAGGTTTATTAAATATTCTGATATTCTGCTGCTGATATGGGATATTGATAATTCTGATTTACTTTAATTTATTTTCACAATGAAAAAGAAGACCAAAAAATTGAAATATCTGAAGGGTGGTGGTGGTGGTGAAAAACATTGAATGAACTACCAGAAGATTCACACATCTGTCTTGGAGGAAGTACAGCTAAGGTGCTATGTGATAGTATTGAACATATAGTCAAGACGGACCATTCACTTGTGAAAGATATTCTGGGTAAAACAGAGGACCAGTGAAAAGAAGGGAGCCCTCCAATAACATGGCTACATGGCTACACAGTGGCTACAACAACGGACTCAAGTATCAGTGATTGTGAGGATGGCATTTCATTCTGTTATACATAAAGTTGGAGTCCTGGTGTAGTGCTGTAGGACAAAGCACCGAACCATAAGGTTGGTTTGAATCACAAGGTTGGCGATTCGAATTCACTAACCATTCCTAGAAAGCCCTATGTAGGGTCACTATGAGTCAGAATTGACTCAACAGCACTTAACAACACAATAACAACAACATATATAACGTCACTATGTATTGGAGTAGAACCTCACAACTAAATGTAGTGTTTCAAATAAGTGAAGCTTGTGGTTATTTTAAAATATGTTTTAATAAAAATAGCTTTAATAAATCTGATCTTATCAAATAAGAAAACATCAGTGCCTACCTCAATGCATGGTATGGAACACAAGCTCAATGATAAATTATTCAATAAATAAATAATAAATTATTTAGTAAATTCAGTTTCATGAATTTAATTTTTAAAGTTTGAATATTTGTATTTGTACCTGGTTTCTCTTCAAACAACTGATGGCTGACTAAGTATTCATCTTGCTTGGCTTTCTGTAGTCACAGGCACAGACTATTGCATGACTTAAACAGGTTTTCGATAGTTTGAATATTTTATTATTGAATATTGCAACACATTACAAACTAGATACTAGATACTATTCACTTGACAGACATAAAAAAATTCATTAACTGCAGCCTATATCCTTTATTAATTTCCCTCAGTATGGCAAGCAGGCAAGGCTATTTGCCTGGTATATTTGGCTGTCTTATACCCATCTATGGAGTTTGGCAAATCTGCTGCAAAGGACTTCTTTAAATTGCTCAAGAGATGTCAGTTTGAGGACTAAGGTGCATCTGAAGCAAACCATGGTATTTTCAATTGCCTCATATGCATGTGAAAGTTGGACAGTGAATAAGGAAGACCGTATAAGAACTGTTGCATTTGAGTTGTGGTGTTGGAGGGGAATATTAAAAGTACCATGGACCTCCAAAAGAAGAAACAAATCTGTGTTGGAAGAAGTATAGCCAGAATGCTCCTTAGAAGCCATGATGGTGAGGCTTCATCTCTCATACTTTTAATATATTATCAGGAGGGGCCAATCCCTGGAGAAGGACATCATGCTTGGCGAAGTAGAGAGTCAATGAAAAAGATGAAGACCCCCAATGAGATGGATTGGCACAGTGGCAGCAGTAATGAACTCAAGTATCACAACAGTTGCAAGTTTGGCACAGGACTGGGCAGTGTTTGTAATCGTTACAAATTTCAGTCAATGTAACTATTTTTATTTCAGCAGTCTTGAACATTTTTTAATGGAAATAAATGATTTGAGATAGCATGTTTCTTTCTTACTAAATAATGTAGTGCTTTTGTGCTATTTGTATTTGGTAGTCTTTTCTCTCCAAGTAGATTAGTAGGTTTTAGGGGAAGCAACACTTTCTGCTTCTGTTACATCCTCAATGATTCCTAGTATTTGATTGACCATATAGTTTAGTACCAACTCAAACACACTGCTATTTAGTAAATTCTGAATCATAGTGATCCTGTATAGGATTTCTGAGGCTATAAATCTTTACAGGAGTAGCAATCCAATTACTTTTGCTTAATTGATTAGCAATGGATTTTCAGAAAGTAACTAGCCCACTCCAGCCCTGTGTAGAAACAGAGTTGCTAGCATCTCAGAATCCCAGTCCCTCCTCCTCAAGGTCAACACACTACTAATTCTACAGATTAGTTTTAATTGCTTTTGAACTGATTTTATACTAAAATTTATTTATTTACTGGTGTCCAATTTGAAAAAGATTCAGGAGCTTTTTTCCGTCCTCAATGATTCCTGGGGGTATATTTTCTGCCTTCTCTTTAAAAGATGAATTTAATGATGTAGTTCATTATCTCAATAATGTCAGGCTCATCATTGACTCTTTCTTCCTACTGACTAATGGGCCTCCTATGTTTCTTTTCTCTCTGATCCTTTTACAGAAGGCTTGACAGTTACACACACAACCCTTTCAGGATGATGGTCCTCTCCTAAGCCCTGGTAGTTCTCAGGTGGCTTCAGTCTGGGGCAACCTTCCTTTACCTTTGAAGGTGAAATACTCAATATTCCTTTGGGAGTTCACACTATAGCTGTATTTTCTTTTACATATATATATAAAGAACTCTGGTAGCGTAGTGGTTACGAATTGGGCTGCGAACCTTAAGGCAGTTTGAAACTACTAGCTGTTCCACGGGAGAAAGATGAGGCGTTCTCCTCCCGTAAAGATTTACAGCCTCGGAAACCCTGTATAGGGTCGCTATGGGTGGCAATCGACTCGACGGCACTTAACAACAACATATATATATCCTATATGAATTAATTACAGAATGTTGCTTAACTTTTTAAAGATTCTTGCTCTGGGTTATGCATTCATCCATTTTCACTATGCCATATTCAAGTAATTTGTAGTCACTGGGAGCTTTTTTCCATAACTGTCACCCACATTCAATTTCCTCTCCTTAAGGGTCAGATTGAGACTTTGACTGTGATCTCTGCTTCTATCATCAGTGTTTCTCTCTAGCTAAAGAATCATTTGAATGATGGAGATACCATATGCGTGTTTCCCAGAAGATGCCTAGAATAACTCTCCCCAAGGAAATACTTTGAGAACTTTAAAGAATTTGAAGAATTGAAAACTCTAAGTACATATCACATTCTTGATACATATGAACTCTAGGAATATTGTAGAGGATAAAGCTCTTGACTGAAAAGTCAGGAAATATGTGTTCTTATCTGAGTCAGGCAGCTCACCAGCTAATAGGATCTGAGGCCAGTCATCTCTGGGCGTTTCTTCATCTGTGAGACTGTACTCCAGTGATAGACCCATGGTGGCTGAGAGTCCTTGAGAACTCAGTAGACTCTCTGAGGTGTTTGGATGGTTTAAAAATACATATTTTCATGAGACGTTATATAGAAAGTCAAATTACTCAAAAGTTTCTTGGGTTGTAGAGATGCATATATGTTTCAATGTAAAAGCATTGTCTGTGATCATGTATTTAAAATTCCTGAAACCACTGAGCAAGAAGATGTTAGGGTCCTTCTGATACTTAGGAAGATCTTTAGATTCAGGAATTTGGGAGTCATATTAGCCTTTCTCTTTCCCTTGCCCTGGTCTCTGTGGAGTTCTCTACACATTAAACAGTCCCCACCTGGGATTCCTGGGTCTTCTACTCCTCTAAGTTTCCTGATGAAAAGAAATAATTCCTGCTATTCAGTAAGAAATATCATTTAAAAAATAGAAAAGAAAAAGAATTCTCAGAGCAGGAAATTCCCCCTGTCAGCTTGGGCACAGCCCTGGGATTCTGGGAGACAAACTCGGTTAAAACTCTCATCATGTGCTTTCCATTAACAGAGACAGTCATACCATTTCATCTCCCGGGGCTCAATTCCTGAACAGGAAGTTACTATTCTCTTTCTATACTCTTAGTCCCACACTAAAATCCTTTCTGTGGATGGGCTCCCTCTTGCAAGCAGACTAGGAGGCTTTGAGGGCACTCAGTTAGCTATCAGAAATTTCCACCCACAGCAGTGTCTCTCGTGAATAGATTTGGGCTGGGGGGTGGGGCAAACAAAGTAGAGGGTCAGAGGGATTGAGGAAACCCTCCATGAAATGGATTGACTCCGTAGCAACAACAATGGGCTCAGACATAACAAGTGTGAGGATGGCGCAGGACTGGGCAGCCCTTCATTCTGTCATGTCTTGGCTCAATGATAGCTAACAACATGGGCCAGGAGCCCACAGAGAAAAACTTCCAGGAAAAGCTAGCCAAAAGAGAACACTCTCCGTTAATTCACCTCATGTGCCGCCACCGCTAGTCTCTCAGCAGAGACTTGCCGTGTTGCTATGATGCTGAACAAGTTTCAGTAGAGCTACCAGACTAACACAGACAAGAAAGAAAGGCCTGGTGATCTGCTTCCAAAAATCAACCAAGGAAACCTGTATGGATCACAATGGTTCCATCCACAACCAATCAATGGTATGGCACAGAACTGGACAGAGTTTTGTATCATTGTTCATGAGGTCACCATTGGTCAGGGTCCACTTGAAGGCAGCTAACAACAGTAAGGGTGGGCATAGAGGTTTGAACAAGGTGATCTAATGAGCCCACTTACTATTCCCACCTCAGACTTTCTGAGACACCATGAGGAGAATGGAATGACAGTTCCTCACAGTTGTTTGTTTGGTGGTGATAACACTTAATGCAACACAGTATAACCTTTCCCTATTACCATCAGAGGGGGAATCAAGACAAGGAATGAGTAGGTTAAGAAAGTACTAAAGAGAAGTTTGGAGATGATCTTAGATATTAAACCTTTTTTAGTATTATTTTAAAATTAAGTGAGACTATATATATCAAGCTCTGGTAGTATAGTGGTTACGAGTTGGGCTGCTGACCTCAAAGTCAGCAGTTCGAAATTACCAGCCATTCCACAGGAGAAAGATGAGGCTTTCTGCTCCCATTCCTATGAGTCAGAATCAACTCCACAGCACACCACCACCAGTATATCACGTATCTCTTTTGCTAGTTGGCTTCATGAGAAACGGATCAAAGACTGACTTCCAGCAGGCAATTTTCCAATAAGCCTTTCCTCTGGCAGGAGGTGCATTGTAATGAAACAATGCAGTCCCCCTGTTCCCCAGGAATGCAGGTAAGCCCTGCTGATAGGGTAGTGTGGTAGGGAGGTAGTATTAAGGTCAGCTCCATTTAGTTGGAAGGCCTTTTCCTGTCCCTAAAATTGCTTATGTTATCATGGAAAAAGGAAACTTACAATTACAACTGTGAAGAATTAACTTGTATGAATATTGAGTAATTGGAGTGCAGAGAGCCAGAAGAAGGTCAAGCTTTCATACATATGTTTATATGTATATAAAGAGAGAGAAAGTGATAAGGGGAAAAGATACATGGAAATGGATTGACAAAAATTGACACTGGAATCCTTCAAGGGGTCTGTCCTAACTCTTGGGAGCATTTTAGTCAAAGAACTGGCAGGATTGAGCCTGTTTTTCTGTGTCTCCCACAGGAAGTGGTGGGCCGAGAGCACAGTTACAGGCTTTCCTGTACAGCAAAAATTGGCCCAACGTGCGCAAAACATGCTTATCTGATACAAAACTGGAAGTCTGTTTGTTCCCTTATTTTTCTCTCTCTGATGTCCCTTCATCTTTGGCAATCAAACTGGCCTCTTGGCTGTTTCCTAGCTTGTCACATGATTTAGATTAGAAAGGACAAATGTAATCAAGAACAGAAATTGTCCCAGTTCTTCCCTCATCTTCTTTCAGATTAACGTGCTTAATTGTTCAACTTCCTGCTGTATGTTTGTATTAGGGAAATAAACATATATATGGATATGTCAACTACAGTTATTTCTTCTACACCTTCCCTTTTAAAAGATTGTCTTAGGAAAAAAATTATTGCAGTGAAATCTGTGAGAACTGGAATTGGACAGGATTGTCTTGTGTGTCCAGGTCTCCTGAGTTGCTCACCTGACAGGGTTTGCCCTTACTACTTTACTATCACTTGTCTTACTGGAAAATGTTTGTGTTTCCTTCTTTAACAGCTTTCTGACTTAACACACAATCTGGCTTTTGCAGTTTTTGCTATCATATGAAACATTCAAATTACATGTGACTGAAACTGTCATTTTATAAGACATTTGATCAGTATCTAACTAGCTTTGTGGCCTTGAAAATTTTACATCTAAAAAATGTCAAAGTTGTATTACGTAATCTCTCAGGGTTCTCTTAATCCTAAAATTTTATGATTATCTTTGTGAACTGTGTTGTTGTTGTTATGTGCTGTGGAGTCGGTTCCGACTCATAGTGACCCTTTACAGGGTTTCTGAGGCTGTAAATCTTTATTGGAGCAGAAAGCCTCTTCTTTCTCCTGCAGAACAGCTGGTAGTTTCGAACTGCTGACCATGAGGTTCGCAGCCCGATTCGTAACCACTACACTACCAGAACTGTGTTGAGACCACCTTTAATTAGTAAGCCAACATGGGACTCCTGATCTACATAGGAAAATGAAAACAAAAAAAGTAAGACCTCATATTAATTTTCCTAATGAAATCATTAATGACCAAGAAAGAAAGTGTACTTTATGTATCATCTCCATTTTATTTATAATGTAGAAGCAGTAGGGACACAGATGACAGAGCACAAAGTGGATGTTTATTGAAGGATGTACTTCTTAAGCTGGAGGCAGGACAGCATCTCCTAATGATAATAACGCAGGATTGATCAAACTAAGTCTCAAGTCTTAGCCTCACTACTTTCAGCTCTATGATTGAGCACTAGCCACGTAACCTTTCTTAGCCTAAGTTTCCTCAACTGCAAAATGGGTTTCATATCTGTATTTCATCATTTTGAGAATCAAATGACATCTTGTATATCAAAATGAGTTACACTTTCAAATGTTCTGTCTGCTCTTTCACAGTGTTTATTGGGTACCTGTCCAAACTACACTGTTGTTATGTGCTGTTAAGTCAGCTGACTCATGACAATCCCTGGTACAATAAAGCAAAATGTTGTGGGATCCTGCCTCATGGCCGTGGGTGTGTTCAAGTCCATTGTTGTGACTACTGTGCATTTCCAACCCAGGGGCACATCTTCTAGCCACAGTCTGTTGAGACTCCATATTCTAGGGTGATCCATAGGGTTTACACTGGCTAAGTTTTGGAAGTAAATCACCAGGACTTGCTTAGTCTGGAAGCTCTGTTGAAACCTGTGTACCATGGGTGACCCTGCTGGTGCTTAAAATACTGGTGACATAACTTCCAGCGTTAGAGTAACATACAAACCTCCACAGTATGACAAATCATCAAATAGGTGGTGGCATACTATAATAGATTGCTTATTTTACCCCAAATTACAGATGACTCATGAAATTTTAAACTGCCAGAAATATATTGAAATGAATGGACACACCCATGTAATTTTAAAAAATTATTCTAAAATCCATCTCACCAGATAGGTTGATAAGTGTTTGCTTTCTAATTCTGCTGCCTCCAGAAATATGTGAAACTAAATGGACAAGAATAATGGACACACCCATATAATTTTTTTAAAATTCCTTCTAAAAAAATCCGTCTCACCAGACTGGTTGAAAAGTGCTTGCTTTCTAAATCCTGCTGCCTCCAGTACTGACAAGAAGTCTTTCGGTCCTAAATGTGGCCCACTGGAGGCAGAGGCATCTCTCATTATGTTGTTATTGTTGTTATTTGTCACTGAGTTAGTTCCAACTCATAGCAACCCTATATACAATAGAACAAAACACTGCCAGTCCCACGCCGTCCTCTTAACTGTTGCTACACTTGAGCCAATTGCTGCTGCCACTGTGTCAATCATCTCATGAGGGTCTTCCTCTTCTTCGTTGACTCTCCAACTTACCAAAAATCATGTCTTCTCCAGGGACTACTCCCTCCTGATGACATGTCTGAAGTATGAGAGACAAAGTCTCACCATCCTGGCTTATAAAGAGCATTTTGGTTGTACTTGTTCCAACACAGATTTGTTTGTTCTTCTGGCAGTCTGTGATGCTCTCAATATTCTTCTCCAGTACCATGATTCAAATGCATCAATTCTTCTACAGTAATCCTTGTCCAATTCTCACATGTATATGAAGATACAGAGAATACCATGGCTTGTGTCAACTGAATCTTAGTCCTCAAACTGATATCTTAGCTCTTGAATACCTTAAAGAGGTCTTGTGCAGCAGATGTTCCTAATTCAGTATGCCATTTGAGTTCTTGACTATTGATCCAAACAAAATGAAGTATTCGACAACATCAATCTTTTCTCCACTTACCATGATGTTATTTATTGGTCCATTGGTGAAGATTTTTGTTTTCTTGACATTGAGATGCAGTCCATACTTTGATGTTCATCAATATTTTAAGTCCTCATCACTTTCATCAAGCAAGGTTGTGTCGTCTTCATATCATAGGTTGTTAATGAATCTTCCTCCAATCTTGAGACAGTTTTTCTTCATAGGATCCAGCTTCTCCGATTATTTTCTCAGCATAAGAATTGAATAAATATGGCGAAAGAATACAACTCTTGTGCACGCTTTTCCTGATTTTAAACCATTCAGTATCCCTTTGTTCTCTTTGGACATCTGCCTCTTGATCTATGTACAGGTTTCTCATGAGCACAATTAAGAGTTCTGGAATACTCACCGTCTTAGGATACTTTTGTCAGAGACTATGATCTCTTCAGAGATATTTATGGGTATGACCAACTAAACTTGTAAAACTTGAACTGATACTAAGCTGCCCTTACTAGGGATCCAAATGCTGTGATCATCACAAACACTCTTGTCCTAGAGCAGGAGACACTTTCTCTTTATCAGTATCTATGCAAGCCTTCTAAATGACAAGGGAAAGAACTCAAATTATATACTTGATTTTCACTCCAATTGATTGGCCCTTGTTTCTAACTTACCATTTACAGAAAATAAGCAAATTACTAGGCAAAGTAGTCCAAGTTTGCAATCAATATATGGCTGCTTATAGAGTCACCTGAAAATCTAAATTACAACATGTGAAAATGGATGTGTATTACTAATAGCAATGTAAAGGGGAAGTGTCTTTACTCGAAGGATGACTTGGACATACTGATGTTAGACATATCCTCTTCATCTGTCAAACATCTTGAGGTCTTCACTGGAGCTCATGGAGTGCATGTGTCCTGACATGTTGCTGGTAGCTACAGTCTAGTTGGCCCCCAACTCATGACCACCCCATGCACAAAAGAATTAAACACTACTCAATCTTGTACCATCCCCATGAGGAATTACAGATCAGACAGTGATCCATTGGATTTTCACTGGTTGATTTTGAGGTTTTTCTTCCTAGTCTGTCTAGAAGCTTCAGTGAAGCCTGTTCAACATGACAGCAATACACAAGCCTTCACTTGTAGATGGGTGGTAGCTGCTCATGAAGTGCATTGGCTGGGAAGTGAACTCAAGTATCTCACATGAAAGGCAAAAACTCAACCACAAACCACCATTGTCCCAGCTAGGCAGCACCATAGCAGTTTGTTAAATAAAAGGTTTAAACGAGGACAGCTAATGCTATAGAAATGAAGAATCAAAAGGGCAGAGGAATTAAACCCAATTTTACAAGAAAAATAGCCTTTGAAGTTGCTTGTATTCATTTTTTAGCTTTGAGAGTTTTCAATCATTGTTCTTGATTGCTTGCCCTCAAAATGACTGTAGATGTGTCATCAGTACAGTAAGGTCTCTATTTTTAGACTCTGAGATTAAACAAGCCAAAGGGCCCCGTTCCACTTCATTCTGCCTAATGCAGGCTGCACCCTGGTACAGCAGCTATTCTGGAATGCCACTGTCCTCCGAACTGTACAAAGGATGGTTGTTGTTATTGCTTTTAATGATAGGGCAGCAGGAAGTGGCTAGAAGAGGCAAAAAACAGAGACTAGTAGGGAAGACATTTCCAAATTTTAACTGGAGATAAAAATGAATGCTGACAACTGAGTTAACTGGTTGTCAGAATTTAGAAATTTGAACAGACATTGCATGACTAGGGACTGGCACCAAGGAATCAAGATCTAGAATTCTCCACAGGCAAGGACAGCATGGCCTATGACCTACAGGTGTTACTGATTTTGAAAATCCCCCCGCCCCCATAGGGCAGAGTTCATCTTTAGTTCTTTGTCAGTCTTTTGATTAAGGGTTTAGAAAGGATTTGGGTAGGCAAGGGGATGACCCTGATTAGCATGAGTGGACATTCTCCTCCCCTATTTGCTTCTGATTGGGAGTCCTTAGGTGTAACAAAGGATTAAATGCTAATCTAAAGATTGGAGGTTCAAAACTAACTAGAGTTACCTGGAAAAAAAAAAATCCGAAGCCTGACAATCTACTTCTAAAAACTCAGGCACTGAAACTCTGCGTACAGTTCTACTCTGACTCACATGGGGAGGCTGTGAGTTGAGGTGGACTCCACAACACATAGTGAAACCTGCTGTGCTCAAGAGCACACCGAGCCACCTGGTTTTCTTAAAGAACCAGAACTACCTCAACCTGAAAAGATGTTGCCTGGGAAGAGACCACTGACGCTCTTGCCCTGGGACCCAGTTGAACCTGCTCCTTTAGAGATGAAAGGTTGGTTGTACCCACTCTGCCACAGAACAGAATTGACAAGTCTGTCATTTTGGGGCTAAGGCATCTTCTGGCAAGCTTAATATGCAGATCTTCTTGGAGATAGGCAGACTCTTGCTCAATACAACGTCATTTCCTGTGGTTAAAGAATTTAACCTGCAGGAGATAACAGCCGTAACCTGACTGAGTATGAAGTACAAGTGAAAGCTTTTTTTTGTTTGTTTGTTTAACTCCCATTTTCTTAAGGGAGGTAGGTCTTTTTCTTTAATGGACAAAGTTCATATAAGACAACTTGCGTTTGAATTATAAAACTGATGCAACATTTATTTTATTTTATTTTATATAGCAGCTAGCAATAGTGCTCATAGCTCATCCAAGCATTGTAACTGATTGTTTAGTATTAAGTGAAGGAGCAAATATTCCTGTCTCATCTATGTTTCTCTTTAGTAGAAGACCCACGTGCATCTCCTGTCTCTGTTATGTTTGATGATCTTTGCACATGTGGCCAGGGGTGGAGCAAGGATGTTGCAAAGCTATAAAAGAATCCCAAACCCCTGCTGTAAAGTTGATTCTGACTAATAGCAATCTTATAGGAAAGCATAGAACTGCCCTAAAGGGTTTCCAAGTCTCTATATATATTTTTAGAAGTAGATTGCCACGTCATTTTCTTATGGAATAGCTAGTGGGTTGGAACTGCCAAGCTTTTAACAAGTTGCCCAGTGCTTTAAGCACTGTACCACCAGAGGTCCTTATAAAGAAGAGAGGACAATAATTGGTTAGCACTTGCCTAGCAGTTTGTTGTACTGTGGTGGCTCTTGTGCTGGTATGATGTTGGAAGCTATGCCACCAGTATTTACAACACCAGCAGGGTCACCTATAGTGGACAGTTTTCATCTGAGCTTCCAGACTGAGACAGACTAGGAAGAAGGAGATACAGACTACTTCTGAATAGCAGCAGAACATTGTTAGATATACCAGAAAAGGAAAACATTGTGAATAGCACCAGAGTATTGTCAGATAGAGTACCAAAAGTTGAGTTCCTCGGGTTGGAAGTCACTCAAATGTGACTGGGGAAGAGGTACCTCATTACAGTAGAGTTGACCTCTTCAAAGTATTCAAAAGCAAAGACGTTAGTTTGAGGTCTAAGGTGTGCCTGACCCGAGCCATGGTATTGTCAATAATCTCATATGCAAGTGAAAGTGAGACAGAATAAGTATGACCTTAGACGAATTGATGCATTTGAATTATAGTTCTGGAGAAGAATATTAAAAGTACCATGGACTACCAGCAGAACAAACAAATCTGTGTTGGAAGAAGTATAGCCAGAATGCACCTTACAAGTCAGAGTGACGAGACTTCATCTCTCATACTTTGGACATATTATCAGGAGTGACTAGTCCCTGGAGGAGGACATCATGCTTAAGTAGAGAGTCAGCAAAAAAAAGGAAGACCCCCTAATGAGATTAATTGGCACCGTGGCAGCAGCAGTAGGCTCAAGAGTAACAATTGTGAGGTTAGTGCAGGATCAGGCATTGTTTTGTTCTGCTGTGCATAGGGTCTCTATGAGTTGGAACTGACTAGACAGCACCTAACAAGAACAACAAACCAAAATGTCTACCACCATCTGTCAGTGTGTTCATTGTGTTGACTTGCCCTAGTGGTGCAGTAGTAAATGTATTCAGCTCCTAACTAAATGTTAGCCTTTCCAGACTACCAGCCAGTGACTACATGGGAGAAAGGTGTGTCAATCAGCTTCCATCCATAAAGATTATGGAAACTCAATGGGGCAATCCTACTCTTTATTTGTCTACGTTGGAATTGACTCAGCAGCAATGGGTTTAATGATGCTGGAAGCTAAGTCACTGGTATTTCAAATAGCAGGAGGGGTCCCATTATAGACAGGTTTTCAGGGGAGACAAGTAAAAAGGGTGTGGAGACTTACTTCCAAAAATTAGTCAGTGAAAACCCTATGGGTCATGATAGAATACTGCTGGAATATGAGTCCCCAAGGGTGAAAGGTGTCAACAATGGACTTGAGCATACCAAGGATCATAAAGATGGAACAGGACTGGCCAACCTTTTGCTAGGTCGTACATGAGGTCACCATAAGTTTGAGCTGACTCCAAGACAACTAATAACAAAAACTAATTTAAAATGTAGAGTTACTTCTGTGGAGTGTGCCAATAAAAAAATATTTCATGTGCCAAGAACATGATTCCTCCCCAGAAATCCCAAACCTTTGCATTTGAGAAAATACCATTGCTTTGGGCTGAGCTAATGCCCTTGTTATGTGCCGTGGAGTCAGTTCCAACTCATAGCTACCCTGTACAGGGTTTCAGAGGCTATAAATCTTTACGGGAGCAGAAAGCCTCATCGTTCTCACATGGACCAGCTGGTAGTTTCGAACTGATGACCCTAAAGTTAGCAGCCTGATTCATAACCACTACGCTACCAGAGCTAATGACCTTACAACTCATAAAAGACTTATAAACTGTCATGAAAATGATACCTTCATCTGCTGGTCCACTTCCTGGTCTGGAAACAGTGCCTATGCAGCATCATACATGACCTAAAAGGACAGCCCTCAGCCATTGTTGTGGTACAGCAACACAGTACTAGAGCTGAAAGTGATTTCAGAAGTCTAGAATATTCAACTTCAGAAGCACATTTTGAGTTTCACTACAAAAAGAGTATCATCTTTAAAGAACTAGTTTCTTGTAATATTCCCAGTAAACAAATATCACAGACATTTTTGCAACTCAGCAGGTCTGTGTTTCATCAATCTATTTGTACCAATCTAATGTACCTATTACAAATAGTAAAAACTTAAAAACTATAATTCTAATGTTTATTTATAGCTCAAGTCCAACGAGCTGGCACCATTCTTTTGGAAACACTTTTTTTTTCCCCCCTCAGGAGAGACAGTATGACTCTGAGTCAAAACCAAATTGATTCCAGCTTTCTCAGTTTATTAACTTCCTTTTGTATTTTCTTCTGCTTCCACCGTCACTGCCATTGTTGTTGATGATAGTGGGGTTCTGACTCATAACAACTCTGTAAAGGCTTTCTGAGGAACGGCTGGTGGGTTTGAACCACTGACCGTGTGGTTATTAGTCCTGTGCTGATCCTACAGTGCTACAACAGGACCCCATTGCTTCTCCATGATTGAGCTGCTCACTCCATAAGAACCAATCTTTCCCTGAAAAGACTGTGAAAATGAAGGGACAGACCCAGCTGGCTAAAATCAGGACTAGAATAAGACTGGCAGACCCACTGTTCAACAGTAAAATATACAATTAACATGACAGTTGTTACGTTGTTGCTATTTGTCATCAAGGTGCTCCAATTTTTGGTGAGCCATGTACAACAGAATGAAGTATTGTCCCGTCCTGCACCATCCCCACAGTCACTGTTATGCCCAAATCAATTGTTGTAATCACTTAAGGTCTTCCAGCCTAGGGGGCTTAGCTTCCAGAGTTATTGTGGGCAGTATGCTTTTGAGATCCCTAAGTGTTAAATGAGCTAATTTTCAGAAGTAGATCACCAGGCCTTTCTTCCAAGTTTTTCTTAATTTAGAAGCTCTACAGAAACCTGCCTACCTCGGTGGACCCTGCTGGTATTTGAGTTACTGATGGCATAGCTTCCAGCCTCTTACCAGTGCACAAGCCCCCACAGTATGACAAACTGGCAGGAGGAAAACAATCCTGTCAGTGCCATTTTAATCCTGTCAGTGGGGAATGGAGGCGAGGCCGGGGACGTAGATGTGGTTGAGGACTTCAAAGACCGTTTTATTTAAACAGTCATATGGTGGTTATGTGCTGTGGAGTCAGTTCTGACTCATAGTGACCCTGTGTAGGATTTCCAAGGCTATAAACCTTTACAGGAGTGGAAAGCCTCATCTTTCTCCCATGGAACAGCTGGTAGTTTCACACTGCTGACCTTGAGTTTAGCAGCCTGACTCGTAATCACTATACTACCAGAACAGTAATATGGGTAGTATCAAATTAGCTCTTGAAAAGTTCATGTTGATTCACCATAGATATTAGAGCAACAGCTATAATACACAGTAGAAATGACTTAGATTTTGTGATCTGAAAAGCCTGAATTTATATACTGACTCCAAGTCAAAGGAACCAAGTCTGTTGCTGCTGAGTTCATTTAGATTCATGGTAACCTCTTGTCTTACAGAGCAGAACTGTTCCATAAGGTGTTCTTGTTTGTAATCACCAGGCCTTTCTTCTGTAGTCAGTGGTTGAATGTAAGCCACTTCTATCACTAGGGATCTTATTACTACAAGTATGACTTTTGACAAATGACTTAAGTATGCTGAACCTGAATCTCTTTATATGTAAGGGGAGGAGGTAAGAGCGTAATGTCATGTGCTTTAGAGTGTTTTCTTGAGGACTGAAGACATTTCTAGATTAAATGCCCAATGTAGTAGTTGGCACATGGTACAACCCAAATAAAGAAAAGTCACCATTGTTATTTTTTTTTAAGTTTTTATTGTGAATTGAGTGATAGCTTACATGGGAGAACATCAACTTTACATTCATCCTATCGTATTTTGTTTCATTGCAATGATTACAATTCCTTCCATGTATCATCATTCAACAGCATTTGCTTCCATTCTCTGTTTTGTTTTTGTTTTTTAGTATGTACACCAAAGCACTCGTTCAAACAACCAAAGGGTACACCCCACAAGCCTGCCCCTCAGCCATCCGCACACAACCCCTTTCCCTCCCTGAGTCCAGAGTCCCCAGCCACACCATCTCTCCACGTCTTCGAGTCTGCCTCCATCTCTGGCATCACTGCTTCTCTATATACGGTACCACACTCCACTCATCTCCCTTGATGGTCCCAGGGTCTTCTGCTCCTGGACTGCAAGATCAACCACTCCCCTCCTTTTGTTACAAAACATCTGCCTTTACATTTGAAATACTCACAGTCCATCCTGATAGCAATTATTCACTATTGAACCACAAGAGTCTTATCCCCATCTCCTTTCACCAGCCCCATCCAGACAGATTGGATACTACTCAGTGGAGATTCTACTTTCCCTGCACCCTCTGAAAGTAAACTCCCTCTTGAAAACATGTAAGCCAGTCACTTTGTGCCTTTGTAGCCCCCATTGGGGTAGCCAATGTCTAAGTTGATCATCCTTATCAATCCTGTGTACCAAGGGGGTGCGATGATCCTGTAAAGATTTGTTCCCTCTTTTGAGCTACTACATCCATAAGTATAGGTCAAGTTCATCAAATTCCAGCAGATTACTCTTTTTTTCCTCTTCTTTCTTCTTCTAGTCGAGTTCTGATCATCCAGCCATTGAAGCTAGGTCAAATTGGTACTATCTGCAAGTATGGGTATTCCTGTGTATCTCCCCTTACTTCATATCAGCTAGATGCTTCACTCTCCACTCTAGTCTCCCTGTCCCAGGGCCCAGGAGTCCCCAGGTCTTGCCACACTGCTGGTCAACCATGTCTCAACCCAGGTTGACAGGAGTCTATTGAATGTGGTCGGACTTAGCTCACAACTTCATTGCTGTCTTTCCCCCACTTCTTCTTATTGGTAGACCCACATGGTCACCAGCAAGACCACATGCCTGCTCATGTATTCCCCTGAGTCTCAGTCTTGGAAGGGGGTTTGCCCTGAGGGGACCCGACCGCGTGCCTTGATGGCTCCCTGATTAATAACTTGCTTGTTCTTGTAGTAGTTAGTACCATTGTTATTTTATGTGGGGTTATAACCCACTAAAACCTGTACTGAGTGGAGTATTTTCCCTTTGCCCCAGTCTCCACCCTGTTATGTGCTGGAGGTGACCCATTGGGGCTGCACCAGTGGGCTCCCTGTTGTGATGGGAGGAAAGAGAATCTGAACATCTCCTTCCCTCCTGCACCCACATGGATGAGCTGTGTCCTTAAATGAAATGCTGTAACTCCTCTCCAAGCCCGGTCCCTACAGCTATCCTCCATGAGACTGGATACACGGTCCTTCAGGTCTGGGGGCAATAAAGTGCTCACCCACTTCCACCATCACTTTCTGCTGTTTTAGCCCCAGAGTTCTTCGGTCCCTTGTACATTTTCCCAATTGCCCTAAAAGAACCAAACCGGTTGCCTTTGAGTCAGTTCTGACCAGTGCTAGCCCTGTGTGTGACAGAGTAATGAAGTTTTCTTGGCTGTCATCTTCATGGAAGCAGATCATCAAATCTCCCATTTGTACTGCCCAGGGACCTCTAAACTCTCTCCCGTCTGCAAACTGTCCTTTCCTTGACACTCCTCATTTGCTCAGTTTGAGAACGCCTTCCATTTTCTGCTGGAACTCTGAGCGACTACTGCCCTGTTAGCTGCTACTTCTCTTTCAAATAAATTGGATTTGGGAAAAATATACTCAGATTCTAGAAGATTCTGGAAGTTACTTTGGGTGAAAAAATAGTAATTCACTTTCCAGAAGGAACTTGTAGTATTCAGCAGAGATGATATTCAACTTTGGGCTCAAGAGATAGCTCATTGAACAGGCAGGCATAGTCTTATCCCTAATCTGAGAAGGGGGCAACATTATTGCTCAAGCCCGATGAGTCAGGTGAGCCACAGGAAAGAATGCAAGAAGATCCTGAGTCCATTTTCTAGAGTGGGGGGTTTGAAAGAATAGAAATTCATCTTCTCAGAGTTCAGAAGGCTTGAAGTCCAAATTCAGGGCACCAGCTTTGTGGAAGGCTTTCCCGCTGTTATTGCTGGGGAGAGATGGTTTTCTCTTCCAGCAGCCCCTGGTGGCATCTGTCTTCTCCTGTTTGTGCTTCCTGAGCTCTGTGTCTATGTTGCTTCTTATAGCTCAGCAGTGAGTTGGCTTATGGCCTCATCAACATGGCAAAGAAAAACCTATTTCCAAAAGGGATTGAATCCACAGGCATAGGGACGTAGGATTTCAATGCATATTGTGAGATTTCCAATCAATCACAACATGCTTCCTGCATGCGTGAACATGGAGTCCCCATCACTGTAGCCTGTCCCAGATGGAGAAGACAAGTGCCAGGGTGGGACTGGGAAGAGCGATAGGTAGTTTCTTCTGTGTCTACTATTGAGCTGCCCAGAAGATAAGACCAAGTTAATTCACACTCTTCCCTGCTGAAAAGTCACTCTGAAAGACCTCTAAGGAAGTCACTTCATGGGGCCCTTCGGTCAAAGACAAGAGGGACCCGGGATCACATGTAGTCTCTCTCCCTCTCCCCCCAGTGGCATGCCTTCCACTCAATCTATTTTTCTCATAGACCCTTTCCCACCAAAGCTCTCTATAGCAATCTTGTCTGATAAGATACAATAAAACACTTTCCAAATTCCCACAGTCTGATTGGCCCCACTCTTCTATTTCATAGTCTTAGTACTTTTTTGCCATATCTTTAGCCCATTGCACTGTCCATTTGTTGTTGTTGTTGTTGTTGTTGTTGAGTGCCATCGAGTCAGTTCTGACCCATGGTGACCCTGTATAGGTTTTCCAAGGAGCTACTGGTGAGCTTGAACCACCGACCTTAGAGTTCAAACGACTTTGCAGTCCAGCGCATTAACCCACAGCACCATACCAGGACTCCATAGTGTACATCAAGTCTTCAAAATAGATATTGAAATTGCATGAATCAAAGTTCCTTTAAACATACACACTTATATGCAACATTTAACTCTAGAGTCAAACATAGTTTGGGTCAAATATATTTGTAGTATTGCAGTAGCACCAGAAAATGTTTGTAAACTAGTTTAGGGAATTTGCCCATTAATTTATTTGTTTGTATTTAAATAATAGAAAAGCTCTATTAAATTTAAAGTTCAGAAATATATTCCTTCTAAAACAAAAGCTACACAGAAGTGAGAAGGAAAATTTCAAATGAAGTTTCCAGGCCCCTTCCAGCCAATGGCCCTGATTCCCTCAGTCTTCTCACAGTAACTGGGCTACCACATTCGTATGCAGACGTGGAATCTTTCTCGCTTAGTCTAGTCCTTCAAACTGCAGGTCACTGTGTATGAGACAAGCCCCAAAGAAAATCACAAGTTCTTGCCCTCTTCCCAAGTTGTCCTAATTTTACCTCTCCTTAGGAAAGCAGATTACATCATTTATCTACTGACTCTTTTTAAACATTCATTACTGAATCCACATGAGAATTTCAAATTCAGTGTCATAAACAGATTTTTAAGGCGTTTTTTACATTTTAAAAACTTATTTAGAGGAAACAATAAAATTCTGTGTATAGAATTCCTTAAATGTTTTCTGGTGCTTCTTATCAATGTCAATACTGAGTATAGCAAGGCGATAGTCAAATGAACTTCATTCCTGCAATGTTGACTGAGCATGTGCTCTGTGTCAACAACCGTAGACCTCGATGCATAGTGACCTTGCCATGTGGTAGAGTACAACTGTGCTCCACATGGTTGTCAATGATTGAGTTTTCATAAGCAGATTGTAGGTCTTTCTTCTGAGGCTCATCTAGATAGACACTAACCTCCAACCTTTCAGTTACTGTTGTTGTTGTTATGTGCCATGGAGTCGGTTCCGACTCATAGCGACCCTGTATAGGGTTTCCGAGGCTGTAAATCTTTACGGGAGCAGAAAGCCTCATCTTTCTCCTGCAGATCAGCTGGTAGTTTCGAACTGTTGACCTTGCAGTTCGCAGCCCAATTCGTATCCACTATGCTACCAGAGCTCCTATACAGGGTCATTATGAGTCAGAACCAACTCAATGACACTTCAGGACAACAATTGTTGTTGCTGTTGTTGTTGTTGTTTAGTGCTGTCAAATCAGTTTCAACCCATAGTGACCCTGTATAGGGTTTCCAAGGAATGGCTAGTGAGTTTGAACCACCGACCTTGCAGTTCAAGCCTATTTTGCAGTCTAGTGCATTCACCCACATCTTTACTGGAGCAGAAAGCCTCATCTTTCTCCTGTGGAGCAGCTGGTAGTTTCGAACTGCTGACCTTGCGTTTGTAGCCCATTTCGTAACCACTACGCTACCAGAGTTACTAGCCAAGCATTAATGCTTGCACCACCCAGATTGAAGGCTGAGATAAAGTGAAGAACATGCAAGTCTAGTTGGTATAGAAGACACGTACATGCACAACATATTTTAACCCAATTATTACTTTCAGACTTCCCCTTTTAGATGTTTTAAAGCTACACTTCATTGAGGACTTACTGTGTGACAAGTAGTCATTATTTTACACATGCTATTTCATTTCATATTCACAAGGATCTTATAATGCAGGCATTATTAATTTGTGGCACAGAAACTGAAGCTGAGGCTCAGAAAATTTGGATAATCCAAAGTTCAAATAGCTAAACAGTACATGCTCAGAAGAAGCCAGAAATTAATGGTTGGTGTTGTCTTTTTATAAGCAGACAAACTTTGAAAACATTAGAACTTAGTAGCAAAGCCAAGAGTACAAATGATCCAAAAACTGAATTGTCATTTCACTTCCTGAATAATTCAAGACATTCCAAATATGTGGTAGTTGGTGGTTGACAACACAAAAGAATTTTTTCTAACAATTTCTTTACCAAAACCTTTTTAAAACAAATAAACCCATTGGAAAATATTTTTAAAAGCTTTGTTTAAAGCAGCAAAATCAATTTGTTACATACCCTGCCTCTCTGCCAACCAACAACAAAAAAATGGTTGATTCTGATCTCAGCCCAGGATTTATCTTCATAAATAACCCATGATGGTATGTGGGTATGAGGTCAAAAGTGGTAAGATTATAAAATATCAACTAGAAACATAGTCACAATAGTGGAGCCTGGGAGTGCTGTTTATTTTTAGATTTGGCATATTTGAAATAGTTTTGTTATTGTTGTTTTTTAGCATATTTTGAAAGTAGAAAATAGTGGGTGGGGCTAGGGAAGAATAATACTGTTGCTTTCAGGGACTCTGTAACTTTCAGTATAGAAAACAAACTATGAAATCTTTTACCTCTATTAAGAAATTACAGTGGCTAATAGTTGAGGAACTCTTGACTGTTGTTGGAACATGAAAAGCAGTCTTCACTTCTAAAGGAATTCAGGTATGCTGTAGAAGAGGTCACTGGCTTGCTTCTTACATACAACCTTGATTGCACAGATGCTACAAATGAGAGGAAAGAACCAAGAGAAATGACTGAACAAAATCTGAACTGTCTTCCAGAAACTCAACACTCACCCTGTTTCACACAAATGCAGAGCATCAAAGAGGACTCCACTCCTGATTGGAAGATAATTCAAGAATTCCTTACTCAGAGTTCTGACCCATTGTGAGGAATGCAACCAATGTCATGAAGCACTTCCTGAACAAACTATGAGTGGGAAACAAATTTGTTCTGTAAATTTTCATCTACAACACAAAGCTTTTTAAAAAAATAATTCCTCTATCAAGCTTTTCTTGTCTTTGAAACTAGGGGGCTGGAAGGCACTGCTTTTGGAGAGAATATTTGGGGGAAAACTCAAATTAAAACTCGACTTGCATATATAAAGTTAATTAGCAAGAGGGCTTACAGAACCACTCAAACCAACTTTGTGTATGTGTTAGTGTGTGGGTGAGTATGTGTCAGTGAGTGTCATGCATGGGTGTGAATGGGTCAATGTGAGTATGTGTTAGTGTGAGTGAGTGCATGAGTAAGTATGAATGAGTGTGTAAGGGTGAGTATGAGTGTGTGGATGAGTGACATAATGTGTGTGTGTGTGTGTGTGTGTGTGTGTACATGTTTAAGGGAAGGGGTGGGAAGGGGAAGGAGGAGAAGCAGGAATATCATCAGTTTGTCTGATGGTTTGATTTCCTGTGGGTTCAAGTAGTAAAAACTCTTAAAGCTAGAAGAAAAGCACTTCAAGCTTTTAATCTTGGAGCAGGAATTATTGAATAGAATTTGCCCACTTTGGTATGTGTTTGTGGGTATTTTATGCCCAAAGTGCAGAAAATAGAATATCAACTAGAAACTCAAAATCACAAATTCAAGTTCTACCATTTACCAGCCACATGGCGTTTTTTAACACTTTTCCTCATTTTGAAAATCTCAGTTTACACATTTATACAGTGGAGATAATAAAGTACCAATTTTATAGAATACTTTCAAGGAGTAAATGAGATATGAGTTTAGTACTCTTGGTGAATAGTACTCTTACCATAAACTACTTTGTATGTACAGACAACAAATCTTCCCTTAATTAAACATTATTTTCCAAGTTTTAACAACAACAAAAACTGTTTCTCTTTCCCTCTATCCCTTCGTACTTATTTTCTCATGTTAAAGAATTTACCTGGGAATAAATAAAATTTCATTTATTGGAACTGATATAGTTTGTTCCCTAATGTGTTCCACTCATACTCTTAGAGACATGCCCCCACAATACGCTAGACCCTCTTCAGGAAAGACCTGACCCAGCTGATCTGTTGATAGTACAGAGGCGCTGTGGGCCAATGCATTAGACTGCAAAGTTGTTTGAACTGCGAGGTTGGTGGTTCAAGCTTACCAGTTGCTCTTTGGAAATACTATGCAGGGTCAGAATTCACTTGAGAGTGCTTAACAACAACAACAAATCAGAGCAAACAAAATATTTTATGGGAGCTTCCAGAGGGTAGACAATCTCCCTACATGATTCTCTTTCACAGGCTGTAGAACCCAGTAATCCACTGGTAAGTATGGATGAAGACACCAACAGCCATGAGATGAAGGGTAGAGTGGCACACTAACAAGAGGTAAAGTGAGTAAATCCTACCTTCATTGCTAAATGGTGGTAAAGATTCGTGTGAGAATGGATCTAGTCCTCACATTCCCACTTTACCATCCTTGTTGCCAGACACCCAAGTGACACACACTCTCTCTCTGATCCTAGCCACATGAACTGGGTGAGACTACCAAACAGGCAGACACCAGCCCCTGCTGACTCTCATTGTTTCTATGGGTTTGATAACTGACTGACACACTCTTAGGATTCACTGTTGTTGTTGTTGTTAAGTGCCGTCGAGTCGGTTCCGACCCATAGCGACCCTGTACAGGGTTTCCGAGGGTGTAAATCCTTACGGTAGTAGAAAGCCTCATCTTTCTCCCGCAGAGCGGCTGGTAGTTTCGAACCACTGACCTTAAGGTTCGCAGCCCGATTCGTAACCACTACGCTACCAGAGCTGGAGTAAGTAGTAGATTGCCTCTTATCAAGACTTCAGAAAGATTTTCATTACATTCCAAACAGCTTGATAGGACACATTATCTACACCAGTATTTTTCACAAGAGGTGCACTGGAAGATCCTGATAAGGACTGCAGAGGCCAGGCCTACTAGCTTGCCAGGAGCATTTGGGTGCAACTTCCTCTCTGGAGCTGATTCAGCACCTTCAGCACCATTCTCCTGGCTCCTCAGTTCTGTTCATGCTCTGACTTTCCAGCACTTTACTTCCTGCTTTGCCTCTTTTGTCATCTTATCTCCACTGCTCCTCCCTGTTAGAAGAAGATTTTACTCAGGCTGTTAGGAGTTCCAACCTTCAATCAGGATGTTAACCCAGTGATTCAAAACCAGCCTGGTGGACTGTGGACTCCTTCCCTCCTTTCATCACTTTTCCTCTCTCCTTTCCTCCTACCTTCATTTCTTTCTTCCTTCATATTTTCCATCCAGTAGGTTTATTGACTTCTTATTATATGTCTAAGGAGCTATGGTAGCGTAGTGGCTACGAATCAGGCTGCTAACCGCAAGGTCAGCAGTTCAAAACTACCAGCTGTTCTGTAGGAGAAAGATGAAGCTTTCTGCTCCCGTAAAGATTAACAGCCTCAGAACCCTGGGCAGGGTCCCTATGAATCGGAACCGACTCCATGGCACATAGCAATAACAACATTATACGTCTGACACTATTCTAGGACTTTATTAATCGTCTGGATTCTAGCTGGACTCTTGGATTTGCAGATGACAACAAAGAGTGTTAGACTGTTAACACCTTGGAAGTAAAGAAAATATGTTGAACAAATGCACCAAGACTAATGAGAGAAATTATGAAATGATTTGTACTCAAATAAGTTTAGGCTCAAAGTAACATTGCTGTTGTTAAGTGCCATCCAGTCTGTTCTGACTCACAGCAACCCTGTAGGGTTTCTGAGGAGTGGCTGATGGTTTAACCATCAATCTTGTGATCCAGTGCTTATCCTACAGCGAACACCACACCCGGACTAGCAAGGGACAAACAGCAAACAACCCAGTAGGTAGAGTAAGATTGATAAGGCAAAAGCCCACTGACTCATAGTGATACTAAACACAGTTCCCGAGTCTATAAATCTTTACAAGGGCAGACAACCTCATCTTTCCCCCTCAGAGCAGCTGGTGGGTTTTTGAACTGTTGACCTTTCAGTTAGCAGCCCAACCCCAAATCCACAGTGCCACCTGGGCTCTTTTGATAGGGCAAATGTATATCTGCGAATCTATTTTATTCATTAAGCCACTCCCATTTGCTCTGCCCTCTGTGGGAACAATGCTCTGGGGAGGGGTCTTGGAGTCAGAATGACCATGAAGATGGCGCAGAACCAGGCAATGTTTTGTTCTGTTGTACACAAGGTCGCCATGTGTTGGAGCCAAATTAATGACAACTAGCAAAAACAACTTGAGGCAGATGTCACTTAGTAACAGCTGACCAATATATATGGAACCCCAAGGGATTTCCAGGTCTGTGGCTATGAAACAGGCACAGCAAAGACCGAGGCTAAAAGGTTTCCCAAGAAGGAGTAAATCACTGCGTACTGAGTCACTGTCTCAAGAAGGAGGATTTTCCTGACTTCAGCTTCCAGACTTTACTACCAAGCGGGCAGTGAAGCATGACAACACTGCGACCTGCAGTTTCTGTTTGTATATTTCAAAGGGACAATTGGACCAGATATGTCCTGTGGCCCATGGAAACTCTGAGTCGTGGCTTGGCATTTTGGGAATCTGTCTGTCATGCTTTGTGGAAGGACCTCGTTCTGTCTGGAAAACAAAGCCGGTGGTTTTCAATGTGAAAGTGTAACCTTACTTCTCTTTTCTAATAAATGCCCCAAACTCAAAGCTAGAGCAATTAAGTCCCCTGGGATATTCAGACATATTACTTAAAATCAATTTGCTTCTACCAGTTTGATTCCCCCAAATGTGAATTTCAGATGCAGAGTGAATCATTGCTATGCTTTAATGAGGATATTCAAGTTTTCAATATTTTTTATTATTATTATTTTAGTTGAAATCTAATTTCTTCCAGACCTAGGCTTTCAGGTCCATATTAATTTCTGTTACTGACCCCATAATATTTACTTCTAACATTCATAAAAACACTCAGAATGCCAAAAGCTGTTCACTGCAGGGAAATGATAAAACAGGAAAATATTTAACCTGCCAGTGGGAATTCCCTTACATGTTAAATCAAAGGCTATCTCAGAGGCCTATGGTGACCTTGGAAGACAAGCAATTTGAGCCACAGTGGGCCAACAGCAGGAGGGCATCCTGCAGAGAACCCGCTCTGTCAAGCCCCTTCATGGCCTCCAAAAAACACAAGCCCCAGTGAGATACTGGAGTCCCGAGGTGATACAGACAGTTAATGAATCTGGCTGTTAACCCAGAGGTGTCTCCAATGAAAGGTCTGTCAGTCTACTTCCCAAAATCAGCCATTGAAAACACAGTTCTACCCTGACATATGGGATAGTGCCCAAATTTGGAATTAATTCGATGGCAGCTGGTTGTTTTTTTCTCCATTTTGCTTGTTTTTTTTGTGTGTTTGTTTGCTTTTTTCCCCTTTACTTTTTTTAACTGCCTCCCCATCACCCAAGTTAACAGGTGTCTGTCCTTTGAGTTGGTTCCAACTCATAACCACCCCTGTATAGGGTTTCTGAGGAATGGCTGGTGAATTTGACCCACCGACCTTGCAGTTAATAGTCCAGTGCTTAGCCTACAGGACCATACCAGGATCCTCTTTCTAGTCAGTGAATAATTCTCCCTTCCTTCTCACCACTGATAACCATCGTAGAATGTTTGTTTTAGCATGTAAACCATTTTTCTTGACTTTTTACTGCAATAATATGATATAATATTGTCCTTCTGTGATTGACTAATTTCACTCAACATAATATCTTCTAGGTTCATCCATATTATGAGGTGTTGCACAGATCCATCATTATTCTTCAAGGTTGCATATTATTCCACTGTGTGTAGGTACTAAATTTGTTTAACCATTCTTCTGTTGATGGGCATTTAGCCTATTTCCATCTTTTTGTTATTGTGAATAGTGCTAATATATGGGTATGCTCTTAGTTTTTGAGAATTATACCAACTAGAAGGATTGTTGGATCATACAGGATTTCTAGTTCTAACTTTTTGAGAAAGCACCATAATGTTTTCTCCAGTGGTTGTGCCATTTTACAGTCCCACCAGCACTGTACGAGGGTCCCCGACTTACACCCTCGCTAGTATGTGTTGTCTGTTCTTTTGAACTTTGCTATTAATGTTGGGATATTAATGTTGTTTTGATTTGCATCTCTCTAAGAGACTTCTGGTGTGGCCCTGTGGGTTAATACACTGGACTGCAAAGTCTGTTTGAACCACAAAGTTGGTGGTTCAAGCTCACCATTCACTCCTTGGAAACCCTATATAGGGCCCCTATGGGTAGGAACTAACTCAATGGCACTTAACAATAGCAACAATGGTTAATTAGGAGTCGTGGTATGGTGCTGTGTGTTATAACATTCACTGGACTACAGATCGTTTGAACTGCAAGGATGGTGGGTCAAGCTCATCAGCCACTCCTCAGAAACCTTACACAAGGTCACTATGATTCAGAACTGACTCAACAGCACTTAGCAACAACAACAATGATTAATTATGGAGTCCTGGTATGGTGCTGTGGGTTAATGCACTGGACTGCAACATCAATTTGAACAGGTTAAAGGTTTAAGCTCCTTGGAAACCTTATACAGGGCCACTACAGCTCAGAACTGAGTCAACGGCACTTAAAAACAACACAATGATTAACTGGTGCCCTGGTGTGGCACTGTAGGATAAGCACTCCACCATAAGGTAGGTTTGAATCACAAGGTGGGCTCGTCAAATCCACCAGCTGCTTCTCAGAAACCTTATAAGAATCCCTATCAGTTGGAACTGACTTGACTGAACTTAACAACAACAAAAATGGCTACTTATCATGAGCAGCATTCATATGTTTATTGGCCACCTGAATGTATTCTTTGGTGAAGTATCTGTTAATGTCCTCTACCCATTTTTTAATTGGATTATCTTCTTACTGAGGTGTTGAAGTGTTCTCTAAATTTTACAGAGTAGTCCCGTGTCTGATATGTCATTGCTAAAAAAATTTTACCCATCTGTGGGATCTCTTTTTATTGTTTAGGTGAAATCTTTTGGTACATATACATGTCTAATTTTCAGAAGATCCAAGTCATCTGTTGTTTTCGTTTATGGTTGATAATGTATTTATGCCATGTATCAGAGTCCCTACGTTTGTCCCTAATTTTCATCGATAGTCTTTGTACTTCCAGGTTTTATATTTAGGTCTTTAATTGACACTGAGTTCATTTTGGTATATGGTATGAGATATGGATCTTGTTGCATTCTTCTGCAAATGGATTTCCAGTTTTGCTAGCACCATTTGTTAAAGAGACTATCTGTTCCCCATTTCATATGTTTTGGTCCTTTATCACAGATCAGCTGAGCATAGGTGGATGGTTCAGTTCTGGGTTCTCAGTTCTGCTCCAATTATTTATGTGTCTTTTGCTGTACCTGTACCATGCTGTTTTGACCACTGTGGATGTGTAGTAGACTTTGAGATCAGGAAGTGTGAGGTCTCCTACTTTGTTCTATTTCAGTCATGTTTCTTCCTTTTTCATCTAAAGTTAGTAATTCATTTTTCCATCTCTTTGAAGAATGTTGTTGGAATCTGGATAGGGATTACATTATATGTATAGATTGCTTTGAGTAGTGTTGAAATTTTCTTTCCACAAGATGGTGTATTTTCAGTTTTTGTAGGTCTTTTATTTTTGGTTTCTTCAAGTAGTGTTTTATAGTTTTCTTTGTATAGATCTTTTATGTCTGTAATTACATTTATTTCTATTTCATCTTTTGGGTGGCTATTGAAAATGGTATTTTTTTTCTGATTTTCTTTTCAGAGTTCTCTGTATTATCATAAAATAATTCAACTGATATTTGTATGTTGATCATGTACCCTGCCACTTTGTTGAATCCAATAATTTTCTTGCTGAATTGTTTAGATTTTCTAAGTATATGATAATATCATCTGCAAATAGAGTTTTATTTCTTCTTTGCCAATTTAGATGCTTTTAATTTCCATTTATTGCTTTTTAGCTTGAAGACTTTCAACACAATATTGAATAGAAGTGGTGATAAAGGACATCTTGTCTAGTTCCTGTTCACAAGGAGAATGGCTTCATTTTCTTTCCATTGAGACTAATCTTAGCTGTTAGTTTTGAATTGTTTTCTTTGTTAAGTACTGTCAAGTCAGTACCATAACAACTCATAACAACAAATTTGAAGTATAGGGTTTCCAATACTTCAAATCTTTGCAGGAAGAGAAAGCCTCATCTTTCCCCCACAGAGTGGGCTCAAAGCATGGACCTTGTGGTTCACAGTCCAGTGCTTATTGTATGGAGCCACTTCTTAATTATGTTGAGGAATTTTCCTTCTATTCCAATTTGTTGAGTGTTTTTAACAGGAATGGATGCTGGAGTTTGTCAAATGCCTTTTCTATATCAATTGATATGCTCATGTGGTTCTTTTCCTTTTTTATTTATGTGGTGGATTACATTGAATATTTTGCTAATATTGAACCATCTTTGCATACTTGTTATGAATCCCACTTATTTTTTTGGTATGGAGTCTATTAACTAAGATTTTGTTGAGCATTTTTGCATCTATGTTAATGAGTCATATTGGTCCAGAATTTTCTTTTTAGTGTTTTCTTTGCCTGGTTGTGGTATCAGGGCTATGCTTGTTTCATAAAATGAATTCAGGATTTTCTATCCTTTTCTATATTATGGAATAGTTTGAGTCGAATTGGTGTCAGCTCCTCTTTGAATGTTTGGTAGGATTCAAGCTGATTTTTAACAGGCACTTAGCTTCATTGTCAAGGCTCTTGGGGGAAGGATGTGTTAAACTTGTCACATCTGTTCCAGGGTCATCTCATCATGCCATGTGACAATTACCCCATTCCTCTTCCTTCTCACGCCTAAAATTCAGTCTGTTTTTCTGAAAGAGTATTGGTGAAGGGTTTCTATGGAAGAAGTACTAGGGAAGTGATACAGGATGTGGTATGGTGGGAAAATACCTCAGTGTTAAAGGGTTCAGGATCCACTAAGTCATGCACAATATTGGCGGTTCCAGTCTACCCAGAAGCACCCCAGGAGAAAAGTCTGGTGATCTACTTCTGAAAAATCAGTCACTGAATATCCTGTATAGCACAGTTCTATTCTGACACACATGCGCTTGCTATGGTTTTGCAATTTGAGCAGCTCTCTAAAAGCTGTGCATGTCAGGAGTTTCTATTCTATGAGGTTTCTTAGGTGAGACAGAGGGAATCATGCCCAGTTAGCTGTCTGGAGCTCTGTGTTTCCACTTCAAGCAGCTCTGTGTTCATTAATTTTATGTTTTTGATTACACAAAATATTCAATTTTCAAAAAGTTTTTTGGTGTTATAAAGCTTAAAAATCACTGGACCACAGAGAGATTCCTATTCAATGTTAACATAATTTGGACCAATTATGATTCAAACTGCTGTTTCCTTGGCATTTCCCACAAAAAGGTGGTCAAAACTGGTGGGGGTTTTTTTAATCCCCACACCTACTAAGGAAGGATTCACCAGGACAGAAGGACCAGGACCAGTGTTTCTAAAAGGTGAGATTGGGTGACACATTTCAAGGACATGCCACTCTACTACTACAAAGTCAAAACCAGTTGCCATTGAGTTAAGTCTGACTCATGTACCTCATGTGTGTCACAGAAGAACTGAACCCCATGGGAATGTCAATAACTGATTTCTCACAAGGTCTGTCTTCTAAAGAGCTTCTGGATGAGCTTGAATTGACAACTTTCAGTCAGCAGCCAAGTGCCTTAACCTCAGTCAATTAGCAGAACATCATTCTAACCTTTTGGGTTGCTTTCTACTAGTAGGGTATCAAAGCAGCTTGCTCATATCCCCACTGTCTACCTTCAAAACAAAACAAAACTGAATCAGTTTTTGCATCTTGACATAATCCTTTCCCTTCCCAGGTTCCAGGAAATTCATGGGGATGTACTTGGACATAAATGAGTGACAGTTGTTTTTGTTGTTAAGTGCCATTGAGTCGGTGCCAATTCATACAGACCCTGTGTCTGTTTCCGGTGAGTAGCTAATATGTTTGAATCAATGAACTTTTGGTTAGCAGTCCAGTGCTTATCCTACAGCTTCACACCAAGACACCACAAGTGACCAGTACTATGCTAATTCATAAGCATGTCCACCTCTCACTGGAATGCTTTGCTATATAGCCAAGCTTGTCCTGTGATACCTTGACCACAAGGCTTCCTGGATTCCTGAGTAGTACCTCAAAAAAGCACATGCTAGTCCCAGGAGTGGACACCATCAGTTTACTACATTCATCCTACCTTTCTTGTGTTCAAAAGTCCTCATTTTTAAGCAACACAGTCATTCTATCATCAAAATTATTTTGTCATTCAATTCTATCTAATATGATAGATATCCTGCCCAAGTTTTAGCCTCGATTCAATTTTTGTCAACCTGATACCAATGAATCTAAATTGTATTATCTATTCAAACTGAAGGTGAAAAAAAATCAAGTATTTCTGGGCAGAGTAAGGAGCTTTTCAAATCATCTGCTTAATGTTACCTAGCACCCAACATCAAATGATGATTTTCATTAATATTTTATGTATATTCTTTTCTATGTATTTGTAACAATTTTTACAGCAATAGAACTGTATAATATATGCATTTTACAATCTGCATTTAACAACATAGCCTGAACTTTTCCCATAAATATTTATTTTTAAATAATTTCTACAAGGTGAAAAACTTATTGAACTTGAGGTGCAGGTCAGACACTTCCTCTTTACCATTTCTGAACCCAGTCATCACTCCCACCTCACTCTCTACTTCTCTTCTGGGTTTGATAATTCATTGCAATGACCACACAGAACTCACCGACCATTCTCATGATTATAAGGTTTATTAAGGAACTAACAAGCCAAAATTCAGGATCGTGATCCACTTGGAAGCACCAAGAACAATTGATGATACAGTTCTTCAATGAGAATAGCTTCTTCTCAGCTGCTGCCACTAGGTCCCCACACTTGGCCAAGGTCCCCATTCTCAGACCTGGCCTCTGTCTGGCTTTGGTAATTGTTACAAGCCTACTCCACCGAACAAGCCTCCTGTCTGAAGGTGCTCATCTCTTGCTCAGCAAACCTAGCCTGACAATCTCATCTGCCCTCAGTTCTACAACTCTCTTTTGTCTCCTTGGTCCAGAAGTTTCTCAGGGCAGAGAACTGGATTCAAATGAGATACTCCACTCTTTTCCCTCCTCCCCCACATTTTTTAAATTAAAACACTGTTGTTGTTTTTTCTTATCCAGCTGAACAGTTGCTCTGCTTTCTGCCACTTTGTCATTAAGTAGCATCTGCCCTGACCCTCCATATTCAGTAGTTCATGTTTCCACACAGTAAGTCATATTTCCACAGCCAGATCTTCTTCCTGATGGTAGTGAAGATAACCTTCAACCTCTGGGATTTGCTCCCTTTCAGCCAATTGGACCAATATCCAAAAAGGGTCCCATGCATCTTATTGCATTAACAAAGCTATTGAATTCCTTGCGTGGGCTACAAACACCTTATTTAAGAAGTCTTCCTCAATCATTTCGTGGGAGTTACAAGACCATAGCTAGAAGAGCAATGCACTACACCACAGGTTGTTTCCACCTTTTGGCTTGTGACTAGGACTGCAGTGAACATTGCTGTGTATCTATTTGAGTCTCGGCTGTCAAGTTTTTTGAGTATATATCTAAGCATGGAGTTCCTGGATCATATGGTAGTTCTACTTTTAGTGTTTAGAGGAGCTGCCACATGGCTTTCCACAGAAGCTGTAACATTTTGCATTCACATCAGCAATAGATAGGGTTTAAATTTCCACATATCTTCAACAACAGTTGTTATTTTCATTGATTCATTCACTCATTCATCCTTTTTTCAAAATCTTAGCTATCCTGTTGTTGTTGTTAAGTGCTGTTGAGTCAATTCTGACCCATAGTGGCCCTGTACAGGGTTTCTGAGGCTGTAAATCTTTATGGGAGCAGAAAGCCTCAGCTTTCTCCCATGGAACAGCTGGTAGTTTTGAACTGCTGACCTTAAGGTTCATAGCCCGATTAGTAACCACTACGCTACCAGAGCTCAGGGGATAATATGTTATCTCATTGTGGTTTTGATTTGCATTTATTTGATAGTTAAGAGCATTAAGCATGTGTTCTGTGGCCATCTGAATGTCTCCTTCAGTGAAATGACTACTGAATTCTTTTACCCATTTATGATTAACAACTTAACTACAAAAGACAAATAACCCAAAGTTTTATATATATTGGTTATTAGATTCATATCAGGAAAATGATTTACAAAGATATTCTCTAAGTAGGCTGTCTTTTCACATTGTAAGTACATTCTTTTGAGGAACAAAAGTTTTTCATTTTTATAAGGTCCCATTTATTTCACTATTGCTGTTTGTGCTTTTGTTATAATACTAGATAATCCATTGTTAAAAGCTAGACCTGACAACATTGCCTGTGCATTTTCTTCTAAGAATTTTATGGTTTTAATGTATACATTTAAGTCCTTAACCTATTTTGCATTTGTTTTTGTGACTAGTGTGAGACAAACTGTGTTGTTCTTCTGAATATAGAAATCCAATTTTCTCAACAACATTTATTGAAGAAACTCTTCTTTCTCCATCAAATTCAAAAGTCAGTTGTTTCCCTACAGATTGCCTGCAGGCACGATGGCAGTTGCAAAAGGGTCCCCTGAAACTGAAAGGCGTCGCAGAGCTTGGCATGACCAAGTGTAAGAAGGACAAGGTGAAACTTCTGGAAGTTATGGGAACGAACAAAAAGAATGAGGAAGTGAAGTGGCGTGGCCTGGACAAGAGAAACCCAGCCCAAGTAGGAGAAGCGGCAACTGGAAAGGATCCTGAAGAAAGCGTCCAAAACCCACAAGCAGAGAGTGGAGAACTTCAACAGATACCTGGACACACTCACAGAATGTTATGAAGTCCCCAAAGTCAGTTGGGCCAAGTAGCCTCCCACCCTATGGACATGGCATGGCCTCGAGGAGAAATGAAACACAAAGTTGTGTTTATGTCCAGTGCCTTTGGCATTTTCCAGAAACGTTCTTTTACCCATGGCTGTGCGTTATCTGTTGTGACAGTGTTTCTTGAAACTGTCTCTCCGTTCTGAACCTTAAAGTAAGCTAGCTGTCCTTTCACCCAATTGTGGTGTCTCAGTAGCCCATAGAAGATAGATATTTTCAGTGTGAACTGGAAAGCTGTGGAAGTTTATCCAGCATGAAAGTTGTTCCGGTGTAAGTGCCACATATAAATGTCTACTTCTCTGAGTTTCATTTAAGCCTCAGAGGACAACCAGCCAGCTTTCTTGACCCAAATAAAACTGACTCCCGAAGGTGAGGTACTAACACTGCAGGTGTAGCCTCTGCCTTCAGATATGAGCTCTACCCTTCTGAGCTCCCTGTAGTTGGGACTTAAGTTGTCCCATCCAGGATCTGGAGAAGTTACCACAACTTTTTGCCTGGTTTGCAGAGAACTGCCATGGGTGGCAAGGATGGGCATCCCTCCTGGTCCTTTCTGAGCCCATAACTGGCCTGCAGCCCCTTTCCCAGTTTCCCCATTCCAGACATTTCTAATAGGTTGGTCACCATGGCCCCTGTAGTAGGTATGGCTAACTGATCACAGCCTTCTTTGTAATGAAAACCAGACTTGTCTTTCAACCACAACTCCAAACTGTCCCTGTAGTGAGTCAGAGTTGGCATGTAACCTGGAACCTGTATGGGTGACAGGCCCAGGGCTGAACTCCAGCAGATAGGCATGTGCATGGTCAAATGTAGCACCCCACTGCTGGTACTGGACATTCACAGTCTCAGGGCCTGTACACTTGGGGAAGTCTCTGCTGATACAACTTCCAAAAGTGTACCAAAGCCAGAAGATAAAAAGCAAATAAATATTGGCCTTGAAGCTGTTACATGTGAACTGTGCAATATAGAAAGCAACTACCAATTATTGAGTATGAGTCTATGTGTCTTAATTAAAAGTTGTTTGATTTCTACTGAAAAAAAAAAAAGTCACTTGATCATAGATGTGTAAGTTAATTTCTACATTTTCAATTCTATTCTGGTGTTTCATGTGCCTGTTGTTATACCAGTATTAGGCTATTTTGATTATTGCAACTGTATGTTGTTGTTGTTAGGTGCCACCGAGTCAGTACTGATTCATAGTGACCTTATGCACAGCAGAATGAAACACTGCCTGATCCTGGGCCAACCTCATGACTGTTGCAACGCTTGAGTCCATCGATGCTACCACTTGGCCAGTCCATCTAGTTACGGGTCTTCCTCTTTTTCTCTGACCCTCCACCATACCAAACATGATATCCTTCTCCAGTGACCTGTCCCTCCTGACAGTATGCCCAAAGTATGAGAGATAAAGTTTTGCCATCTTGGCCTCCAAGGAGCACTCTGGTTGCACTTCTTCCAAAATGGATTTATTGGTTCTGTTGCCAGCCATGGCACTTTCAATACTCTCTTCCAACTCTATAACTCAAATGCGTCAATTCTTCTGTGGTCTTCCTTATTCACTGTCCAGCTTTCACATGCATATGAGGTTATTGAAAATACCACAGCTTGGGTCAGGAGAACCTTAGTCCTCAAGCTAACATCTTTGCTCTTCAACACTTTAAAAAGGTCTTGTGCAGCAGATTTGCCTAATGCAATACATTGTTTGATTTCTTGACTGCTTCCATGAGTGTTGATAGTTGATCCAAGAAGAATGGAGCTTATAGCATTTTTAAAATAACAATATTAAGTCTTCCAAATGATGAACATGGAAAAATCTTTCAGTTTAATTGTTTTTTAATCTCTTCTAGCATTATTTTGTAATTTTCATTGCATTTGTCCTTTATATCCCTGGTTCAGTTTATTGCTAAATGTTTTATTTTCCTAGGTATTATTGTAAATGGAATTGCTTCCCTAATTTCCCTTTCAGATTTCTCATTCCTGATATATAGAAATTCAACTGAATTTTGTTTGTTGACCTGGTACCCTGCAACTTTGCTAAAATTCTCTGTTAGTTCTAGAAATTTTCTTAGGAATTCTGGGATTTTTTACTTATAGGATCATATCCACAAACAGATAATTTTATTTCTTTTCCAATCTGCATTACCTTTTATTTATTTTTCTTTTTTTATAGCTCAGGCTAGGATTCTAAGGTAATTTTGAATCAAATAGATGAGAGTAAGTACCCTTGTCTTATTCCCAATCTCAAGGGGAAAGTTCTTAGTCTTTCTCTGTTGACTATAATATAATATTGACTCTTGGTTTCAATTTATGCCCTGAATTATATTTAGGAATTTCTCTTCTAATTCTATATTCTTAGGGGTTTTCATCAAGAAAGGGCATTGGACTTTAGCCAGTGTTTTTGCTGCATCTATAAAGATAACTATGTAGTTATTTTCCTTTGTCTTATTTAAATGGTGTATTATGTTGATTGCTTTTCTAATGTTAAACCATCCTTATGTTTCTGGAGTCCTGGTATGTATGGTACTGTAGGATAAGCATTGGGCCTCAAGGTCAGTTTGAACTGTAAGATCGGTGGCTCAAACTCATCAGCTGCTCCTCAGAAACCATATTCAGGGTCACTGTGAGTCAGAACCCATGTGACAGCACTTAACAACAACAATAAAAGTTCATGGAGAAAGGCATACTTCTTACTTATGGTTTACGACTCTTAGTATTTTGTTGAGGATTTTTGTATTTATATCTGTGAGAGATATTGACCTTTAGTGTTTTTTTTTTCAAATGATGGTTTGGTCTGATTGTATTTTCAGGGTTCCATTTGTTTCATAGAATGAATTCATAGTCTTCCTTCCTTCTCTCCAGTAAAGTCATCTAGTCTAAGACTTTTGGTGGGAAGGATTTTGATAACTGATTCAATTTCCTCACTTGTTACATATTTGTGGAGACCATTTATATTTTCATGAGTCAGTTTAAGTGGGTTATGTGGTTTTAAGAATTTGTCCATTGGGGGACAGGGCTTGATGGCAGATAGAGTAGAGGTGCAGTGAAGTTCTCCATCAGCAATAACACAGAATACCAGGCGACATGGATTTAGGGAAGAGCTCCAAAACTCTGAATCACATAGGTAGGAATATTTTTAAAGTTTGAAGGCTTATAGCTAGTGGAACTTGTAGCAGAAGTAAGACATTGCATACGTTTGAATCTGCTGAGCTCGGCAGCCTGGAATCAACAACTTGGGTGAGACCAAATGGCAAGACCAAGCAGTAGAGCAGACCCACTACAGAATAATGCTGTGGGAACCCCAGAGAAAAGGTGGAAAATACACTTCTTCAGTTTTGCTTTGTTCTGAGATAGATAGATAGATAGATAGATAGATATAATATATATATATTTGGTATCTGTTCATTATCCCCCCACTGTTTGCATACCTCTATACCTCTATACTGGTGATTATAGGGGTGACTGAGCAAATGGACA
>NW_006408768.1:2322673-2324848 GCF_000296735.1 Chrysochloris asiatica | reverse complement strand
AAAAAAACCAATAGATCTGTTTTGGAAGAGGTGCAGCCAGAGTGCTCCTTGGAGGCCAGGATGGCTAAGCTTCATCTCTCATACTTTGGACATAGTGTCAGGAGGGAACAGTCGCTGGAGAAGGATGTCATGCTCAATAAGATGGAGGGTCAGAGAAAAAGAGGAAGCCCCCCAACGAGATGGATCAGCCAGGTGGCATCATTGATGGCATCAAGTGTGGCAGTTGTAGTGAGGTTGGCCCAGGATCGGACATTGTTTCGTTCTGCTGTACATGGGGTCACTATGAGTCGGTTCTGACTCGATGGAACCTGATAACGACAACAACCTCAAAGAGACCTTACAAAAATTCATTTCAAATCAAGAAAAGGAAAATCCATGAAAATTTTCTAAACATCAAAACTATGAAGAAATTAACAAGGAAAAGCACACAAAAATATTAACTCAGCACAGGAAAACATGTGGAACAAAGGAATCAGCAACACCACAAAAAAAAAAAAAAACACAAACTCTTGTACATACACACAGTGGAACACTATGCTACCTTGAGGAATAATGATGAAGCTGCAAAACACCACATAACATGCATGAGCCTCAAGGACATAATGCTGAGTGAACTTTGTCAGGCACAAAAGAACAGATATTGCATAAGTCCACTATTGTAAAAACTTAAAAAAAGATTTCCATACTGAAGTGGCGGGAAGGAGGGGACAGTAACTCACAGGTCAGAGGATGGACATATGTTGACTTGGGGGACAGGGAGGGCAGTAAATGTGGGGAGGCATACACAAGGGAGGTACAATGGCAGGGGGTAAGGAATATGGGGAAAATCTCTGGGAGGTATGCGTGGGCTGAATTAAATAGAGGTGGATTGTGAAATTTGTAGAGCCTTGGAATACCAAGGCTCTATGATATAGCGATCAAGATGCAGGCTGAAGGAGTAAAGGAGAGGAAATAATTTAAAGATATTTGACTGTTCACAAAAGGACTAATATTGCATAAGACCATTATTGTAAAAGCTTAAGAAAAGATGTCCATACTAAAGGAAAAATAATATATTTTTAAATGACTGCAATCAATTCATACCTATCAATATTTATGCTGAATGCCAATGGATTAAACACACCAGTCAAGAGATAGAGAGTAGCAGAATTTATTAAAAAAGCAGGATCCTTCAATATGCTGTATACAAGAGACACACCTTACGTACAAAAACAAATAAATGTTAAAAAATTAAAGAATGGAAAAAATGATCGAGCTTATAACAATCAAAAACAATAAGGAGTGGAAATATCAATCTCTGATAAAAATACACTTTAAGACAAAATCCAGCAGAAGAGACAAAGAAGGACATTATCTCATGATTAAAGGATCAATGGAACAAGAGGACATAACCACAATAAACAGCTATGCTTAAAAAAAACCAAAAAAAACCCCTCAAAATACATAAATCAACTCTAATAGAATTGAAGAAAGAAATAGATAAATGCTACAGTAATAGTTGTTGTTGTTGTTGTTAAGTGCTGTCTAGTCAATTCTGAATCATAGTAATCCTTCATAGAATTTCAAGAGAGCAGCTGGTGAGTTTGAATGGTGGATTTTGTGGTTCACAGCCCAATGTTGATCCTATAGTGCCACACCAGTAATCGTAGGAGAGTTTAATAAACTACTTTGGAAAACAGACAGAACAACTAGAGAGAATCTCAAAAAAGACACAGAGGAACTAAACAATAAACTTGACCTCATAGATTTATACAGAGCACTCAATCCATTAAAAGCACAATACACATTTTTTCCCCCAGTTCACATAGACAATTCTCCAGAATAAACCATATGTTAGGCCATAAATCAAGACTCAATAAATTTAAAACATCAAAATACTACAAAGTGTCTTCTCAGATCATAATTCTGTAAAATTAGATATCAACAAAAGAAAGATCAAGGAAACAAAATAAAATATCTGGAAACTGAATAACATGTTGCTTAAAAACTACTGGGTAGAACAAACAAGATGGTGGATCAGGTGGACGTGTAGCAAAGAGCTCCGCCAACAACAACACAGAATACCCGACCAAGTAGGCTCAGGGGATGGTCCCAGAACTCTGAACCACATATAAAGGAATACTTAGAAGGTTGGAAGGCTTGCAGCTGGGGGAATTTGTGGCAGAACTAATAAAT
>NW_006408768.1:2314491-2320353 GCF_000296735.1 Chrysochloris asiatica | reverse complement strand
CAATGAAATGAAACAAGTTATATGAATTGTTGAATGTGAAACTGATGATGTGCCCTGTAAACTTTCACTCAATCCACAATAAAAACCTTAAATTAAAAAACAAAAACAAACAAACAAGAAAACTACTGGGTAATAGAACAAATAAAAAATTAAATTAAAAGTTTCTTGAAGCAAATGAGAACAAAACACAACACAGCAAAACCTTTAGTATATAGCAAAAGAAGTGCTTAGAGTGCAATTTATAGAAATAAACACACACACACACCAAGGAACAAAGAACCAAAATCAACACATTAATACAACTTCTCCAACAATTAGTAAAAGGCCAGCAAAGTAAGTCTACAGTCACTTTAAGGAAAGAAATAATAAAGACACAAGCAGAAATCAATGAATTAGAAAACAGAAAAATAATAGAATTAGTAAGACAAGAAGTTGGTTCTTTGAAAGGATTAATAAAATGGACAAGCCATTGGCAAATCTAGCAAAAGAAAGGGGTAGAATTGCAAATAGCATGCATAAGAAACAATATGGGTGACATCACAACAGAACCAATGGAAATAAAAAGGAAAATAACAGAATACTATGAAGAGTTGTACTGGAATGAATTTGAGAATCTAGAAGACATGGATACATTTTCAGAAAAACATGACCTACAGAGTAAAGTAGAAAAAATTTAACAGACCAAGAACAAAAGAAGAATTGATCAGGTCGTTGAAAATCTCCCGACAAAAAACATGCAGGTCCAGATGACTTTAATGGTAAATTTCACTAAACATTCAGAAAAAAGCTGACACCAGTTTTACTCATACTATTCCAGACCATAGAAAATGGTAGAAAGGTTCCAAATACATTTTATGAAGTGAGCATAACCATCAAACCAAAGCCAGACATGGACATCACTAAAAGAAGAAAATTATAGCACAATGTCCCTTATGAACACTGATGCAAAAAGTCTCAACAAAAGCCTAGTCAATAGAATTCAATAACCTATCAAAGCATCATTACCACATAGGATTCATACCAGGGATGCAAGGATAGTTAAATATTAGAAAACCAATCAATTTAATTCACCATATTAATAAAAAGGGAAAGAACCACATCATCATATTGATTGATGCAGAAGACATTTGATAAAACCCAACACGCATTCTTCATAAAAACCATCAACACAGTAGAAAATAAAGGGAAATTCCTGAACATAATTAAGAGTATTTCTACAAAGTATTATACAAACATACAAAACACAGTCAAGAGCATATATACAAATATAAGGAGTTCTGGTGTGGCGCTGCAGGATACTGCACTGGATTACAAGGTCAGTTTGAACCACAAGGTCAGAAGTTCAAACCTACCAACCATTCCTTCGAAACCCTATACAGGGTCACTATGGGTCAGAACCTACTCAACAGCACTTAACAACAGCAACATACAAAACCACAGCCAGAATTACTCTCAATGGAGAAAAATGGAAAGCATTCTCTTTGCAAACAGGAAGCAGACAAGAATACCCTTTGTCACTATTCCTTTCAATAATGTGTTGGAGGTCTTACACAGAGATATAAGGCAAAAAAGGAAATTAAAGGCACCCAATTTGGCAAAGAAGAAATAAAACTATCTCTATTTGCAGATGATAAGATTTTATACCTAGAAAATCCCAAAGTCTCAGCAAGAAAATTATTGGAACTCATTGAAAGATTCAGCAATGTGACAGGGTACAAGATCAATACAAAAAATCAGTTGGATTCCTCTCTTCTAATAAAGACAGCCCTGAAAAGGAAATTAAGAAAACAACACCATTTAAAACAGCCACCAAATAGATAAAATACTTAGGAATCAATGTAACCTGAGAAACAAAACACTTATACAAAGAAAATTACAAATACTACTATAAGAAACCAAAAGAGATTCTAAAAATGAAAGAATATACCATGCTTATGCATAGGAAGATGTAAATACTTGAAAATTATGGAAATGGAATTACTATCCAAAGCAATCTATACATATAATACAATCCCAATCCAGATTCCAACATCATTCACTAAAGAAATTGAAAAAAATCACTAACTTTTTATGGAAAGGAAAGAGACCTGGGATAAGAAAATTACTGCTTAATAAGAAGAACAAAGTTGGAGGCCTCTCACTCCCTGATCTCAAATTTTACTACATAGCTACAGTGGTCAAACAGTCTGGTAGTGGTACAAAAAAAGCTACATAGATCAGTAGAACAGAATTGAGAACCCAGAAGTAAATCCATCCATATACAGTCAACTGATCTTTGACAATGAGCCAAAACACATTAAATGAGGAAGAGATAATCTCTTCAACAAAAGCTGCTGGCAAACTAGAAATTGATTTTCAGAAGAGTAGAACAAGACCCATGTCTTACATCTTATACAAAAATAAACTCAACATGGATTAAAGACCTAGAACTATAAAGATCATCAATGAAAAAACAGGGATGAGCATAAGAGTTCTAATATATGACATACATACACTATCAAACAATAAAACAACACACAAACAGTAGAAGACAAAATCAATGACCTGGAGCTTCTGGTTTTGGCGGCAGTGGAGAAAGTCAGGTAGGGAAATCTCTGTGCTAGAGAGGGACTGAGATCTCATGCAAGAAGAGCTCACAGAACAACTCCACAGTTCCGTATCTACCAAAAGGTCCAGGACATCAGTTTCCCGCACTCGCAAGTGAAAAAAATCAAGATACTAAGGAAAATACTGTGAGTTAGGAATCCGGAGACAGGATTCCCTCTATGGCTATCCCGCCCTGGCAGATATTAGAGGGCGCGGCTACAGCCATTCTGGCTCAGTGACTCTGCTCTAAAAGCAGCACAGAGACACTTGCATAAAGAGGCGTGGGAGACTCTACATATTTCTCCCACATCTTCCCTGGAGCACCTTCTTCACTCAGCCAGTATGCCATCAGACGGGTGGATGTGCACCCCCAAAAAACAGCCCTGACCCTGCAGTTCCCCCACAGTACAGAGAGAGGGAACTTGGCAGTCACTAATGACATCAGCCACAAAGACACAGCCCTAAGATTGATTTGAGCTAGACCCTTGGTGGCTGCTTGCCTTGGAGTCAGTTCCAACTCCAGGGGAACCTGTGCGGGGTTTCCTGGGCTGTGGGTGTTAGCAGGAGCAGAGCGCCTCGCCTTTCTCCCTTGGAGCTGCTGGTGGTTTCAAGCTGCTGACCTTGCAGTTTGCGGTCCTATTCTTGGCGGCTGCGCTACCTGGGCTCCGTGTGCAGGACCCTTATAATACAATCAGTAAAATCCCAACATAAAAGGACTCAACCATCTCGAGAATTGTGCTGTGCACACACAGACACCTAACTGACCTTCAGAGACATAAAGAGTGGACAATCTTTCTCCCATTAACGTCTCAGTATCTACCTGCACACCTCTACTGTAGTGACTAGAGGAGGAGCCTGAGCGAACAGACACTCTCATCCACTGCAGGAGGCTTCTACCTTGCACACACACTGGCTGTGTAGCTCTGGACAGTTGACCACAGCTTCATTTCTGTTCCAAAGTGGTGGTATTTGTCTCTGCATTTATATTACTTCTGCTTTTGGTCCTTTTGATCACACATCTTTCCTGGAGGCGGCAGTCTTTTCTCCCTTCCTTACCCAAGAAGAGACAGCAATCGTGGCCATATAGCCAAGCTATAAGCATACCCCATTATATTCCACCACTGAGACAAGAGCCAACAACACCTGCTAAGAATTACATGTGAAAAGGGAAGCCTATCTCCTGATCATATTCACCAGGAGACACCCAGTAAGCTTAGTAACAACAAACATCCAACTAAGCTTTAAAAAAAAACATAACTATCGGAAATGACGAATAAAAAACAACAAACTATATAAAAATATGTTCAAAAACAGAAGACAGTAGCTGAGACAAATGAGCTGGACACAGAAAAGGGCTTTCTAAAAGAGGAAGAGAAGGTTTTGGATATGCCTGAGAAAGAATTCAGAAGAATGATATGGAAACAAATTCAAAGGCTCCGTAAAGGGGTGGAGGAAAACAAAGAGATTGCTGACTGTGAGCACAGCCTCCACTCAAGATCCCTGCCTCCTAGCACACAGAAGCTTCTGTCAGCAGTCCTTAGGGTTAACCAGAAAAGGATAACCCAAATTGACCCCCAGGGAGTTTTGTCTTTTTGACTTCAGAGGCATGAGCTATGGGATGCAGAGGGAGGCATGTAGAGTACTGACTATGTGAGCCAACTCCACCCTTCTGTAGCAATTCATATTAGGTTCTAAGGTGACTGTCTTAAGGTGGGGAAGGGCTGTCATGCTCCAAAATGGATCCACAGGTAGGCTTGCCTTATTGCTATCAGAGCTACCTTGTTGTATGTTGACTATTGGTATAACCTCCTCTGAAAGTGTCTTTTTCAACATACAGCAGCCTCAGTCAGCAATCTTCAGTGACACCTGGAAGGGGAAGTAGATAGACCTGAACTAATTCCCTGGGAGATTTGTCCTGTTGGTTTCAGAGGCCTGGGCTATGGAGAGGTTATACCTACAGCCAACTTATTACAGGAAGGCAGGTATTCTGTTAACCATGAGAGCAGATTCCACTGCAGAGACCTTCCATAGCAATTCATGGTAATCTTATAGTGGACAAAGTCTGAGTGGGGAAGGTTCTGGAACACTCCAAATGGACTCCTGAAGAGATCTGCTTTGTTGATTTTAGAGCAGAAGCTTGGAGATCTGTCTCTTTGTATCCAAGGCCAAATCCTTTGCCATTGGGTTGATTACAACCCATAATGGCCCTTTATAGGATTTCCAAGGCTACAGAGGAGCAGAAAGCCTCATCTTTCTCCCATTGAGTAGCTGGTGGATTTGAACAATGACCTTGTAGTTAGTAATCCAGTGCTCATCCTACAGCACTGCCAGGGTTCCTCTTTTCTCTGTGGAGGCAGACAGAATTATGATTAGGGAGTCAAGATCTTTGCTGGGGTCACTTTCTCAGTTTACAATTAACAGCCCACATAGAGGAGCAGGGATGACAGTATGTTACTCATTGTTGATTTATTGATCCTTGTTTGTCTTCAGATCCCTGCTGCTTTCCTTTGGTCCCCAATTTAGAGTCTATTAACACTGAGTAACAATTCCTTGTTATATTTCTTGTTGTATTAGTCTAGGAGGATTGGACAATGATCTGTTTATGTCATCAGCTTCTAGTAGGGTTTTCAATGGCTAATGTTTCATAAGTACATCATTCTAGTGGACAGTGACCTCCAACCTTTGGTTAACAGCTGAACATATGAACTGTACTACCTAGAGACCTGATAAATACATTTAGATCCCATTTATATAATTACAATTCCATCCAGAACTCTCCTTTGAGTTCCACATCTATACTGCCTATTCATATTAATACTTTCACTTTTAATTTCCCATTCCCAGAAAACTCCTTCTCTTCAGTTTTCCCTATCTCAGTATATGACACCATTATTTACCCAGTTGATTAGACCAGAAACCTAGAAATCATGCCTGAGTCCTTTCTTTTCTAACTTCCAAATCCCTTTCAACTGTAAATGCTATTTTCTTCTCCCAAACATATTATATTCCTCTCCTTTTAACTGTTACTACCACCCTGGTGTAAAAGGAGCTCTGGTAGCGTAGTGGTTACGACTCGGGCTGTGAACCTTAAGGTCAGCCGTTCGAAACTACCAGCCGCTACTTGGGAGAAAGATAAGGCTTTCTACTCCCGTAAAGATTTACACCCTCGGAAACCCTGTACAGGGTCGCTATGGGTCGGAAACGACTCGACAGCACTTAACAACAACAACAACAACCACCCTAGTTTAGTGCTGTGGGCTAATACATCAGACTGCA
>NW_006408768.1:2312060-2313161 GCF_000296735.1 Chrysochloris asiatica | reverse complement strand
CCATACCAAACACTATGTGGTCTTTGGTCTTTATCAGTAAGTATTTTAAGTCCTCTTCACCTTCAGTAAGCAAGGTTGTATCATCTGCATATCTCAAGTAATAATGAATTTTCCTCCAATCCTGATGCCATGTTCTTCATATAGTCCAGCTTCCCAAACTATTTGGTCACATACTGGTTGAATAAATATGGTGAAAAAATACAACCCTGGTGCACCAAAAACCTGATTTTAAACCATTCAGTGTCTCCTTGTTCTGTTTGAATGATTCTCTTGGCCTGTGTATGGGCTCCTCATGAGAATAATTAAGTGTTTTAAAATATTTACTCTCAACAATGTTGTCCATAACTTGTCATGACACAGGTAAACATTTCTGCTATTCTCTTCTTTCAGCCAAGATCCATCTGAAGTCAGCAATGATAATCCCTTGTTCCACATTCTTGTCTAAATCTGGCTTGAGCCTCTGACAGTTCCCTGTTAATGTGCTGTTGCAGCCCGTTTTGAATTACCTTTAGCAAGATTTTACTTGCATGTAATGTTAATTATACTGTCCAATGATTTCCATTTTCTATTGAGTCACCTCTCTTTGGAATGGGCACAAATATGGATCTCTTCCAATTAGTTGGCCAAGTAGCTGTCTTCGTAATTTCTTGGCATAGTTAAGTGCATACCTGCATCAGTTTGTTGAAATTTTTCAATTTGTATTCCATTAATTCCCAAAGCATTATTCTTTGCTAATGCCTTCAGGTAATCTTGGACTTATTCTTTCAGTACCATTGGCTCTTTTTTTTTTTCTTCTTTTTTTAAAAAAAGTTTTATTGTTAATTATGTGGTAGTTTACATGGGAAAACATTAGTTTTACATTCATGCTCTCGTATATCGTTTTATTGCCATGGTTACAATCCCCTCCATGCATCATTAACCAACCAAAGAGCACACCCTGCAAGCCTGCCCCCTGGTCATCAGCACACAGCCCCTCTCCCTCTCAGTGTCTAAAGTCCCCAGCCGCTCCATCTCTCCACATCATCGTCTCTGCCTCCATCTCTGGCGTCACTGTTTCTCTGGGTAGGGTGCAGCTCTCTGCTCTTCCCTTGATGGTCCCAG
>NW_006408768.1:2311527-2311960 GCF_000296735.1 Chrysochloris asiatica | reverse complement strand
TTGGTATTGGTTCTTGCCTGGATTTTGGTGTTTTATAGAGTGTGATTGTATCTTGGCTATGTGGCAGCAGTTGCTGTCTCTTCTTGGGTAATATAGGGAGAGAAAGAGTCCCCCAAAGGTAGAAGTGGGAGCATAAAACAACAAAACAGCACCAGCAAAAAAACAAACAAACAAGAGAAACAAAACCAAACAACAAAAACTAGACTGAATACTACAGTCTATAATCACAGAAAACGGAGAGGAAGGAGAGAAGAAAAAAAAAAAAAAGGTAGCCTAATATGAGTATGACTTTAATGTCCTTTCTTCTGCTTCTTGCTTTCAAAGCTGCCTGAGAGGTTTCAATATGTCACTGTTGGTTGTTATGCTATACCTCAGGCTTTAATTTAATTTTCGGCCTGCTTTGTTTTTAAACTCCCTTTCCCTCTCTACAGCC
>NW_006408768.1:2299477-2311053 GCF_000296735.1 Chrysochloris asiatica | reverse complement strand
TGATGGGATTATGAATATAAAATTCTTTGACTTTGACTTTTGTTTAAAATTTTTCATGTTTGGAAATTATGAACTCCCTGCGTGATGCTGTAGGATCAGCACTGGGCTATGAACCACAAGGTTGGCAGTTCAAATCCAACAACTGCTCCTCAGAAAACCTATGATTGGAACCAACTCAACAGCACTTAACAATAACAACAGCAAAACTAGAAAGTCCTGGTATGGTGCTGTAGGATACACACTGGACTGCTAACTGAAATGTCTATGGTTCAAACCCACCAGCTACTCCTTGGAAACCCTATGCAGGGTTGTTATGAATCAGAACTGACTCAATGGCACTTAACAACAACAACATAGAGACTAACCACCCCCCATCTGCCAAAGTGCTATACTGTGGTGGTTTGCATGTTGGAAGCTGGAAGCTAAACAACCAGTATTTCAAATACTAGCAGGGTCACACTTGGTTGACTGGTTTCAGTGAGCTTCAGAAAGACTAGGGAGAAAGTCTGGCAATCTGCTTCTGAAAGTTATCCAATAAAACCCTTTATGGAACACAACAGAACACTGTTTGACTAGCTTGCTTTAACTGGGTCTCTAATTACTGACATATAATAACCTGAATGGCAATTTATTAATTTACAGTGAAGCCTATAGCAAACAATTGCCCAGATCCTCCTGTTTGTTCATTTTCTTCCTTATAGATAAATACATAAGTAAAGTCACATTATTATCAGAAAGAAGCTTGATTAGATCAAAGGAGAACACAAGGAGCAAGTTGGATGATCTCAATGTCTACTACTGGATGGTGGGTTGGCTCTGTAGGATAAGCACTGAACTTTGAACTACCAGCCTCTCTTCTGGAGAAAATTATGCTTTCTGCTCTTGCAAAGATTTGCTGCCTTGGAAACCCTATACAGGGTCCCTATGAGTCAGACCGACTCCAAGGCACTTATCAATAACAACAGCAGTAACAATCAAGCTGTGAGAGCTTATGTGTTGGAGAGTACCTCTGCCATTGAACTAGAATAGCCTTAGCCTAGACACCCTTGTCTGGGTGATGTGGATGACTAACAGCTCAACTGCTAACCAAAAAGTTGGTGGTTAGGGTCCACCCAGAGATACTGTGGAAGAAAGACCTGGTGATTTACTTCCAAAAAAAAAAAAAAATTAGTCATTGAAAACCCTATGGAATATAGTTATACTCTGCTGCACATGAGATCATGGGATCACATGAACTGAAGTTCAGTCTAAGATAACTGGTTGGTGTGTGGGTGTATATGCACCCCATTATAGTCCCCAGGCCTGTGCTGAGCACATTAGCTAGTGTTTCTCTCAGCCACACTATTCTCTGAACTCAGGGCTTATCAGCACTTTGCTGATGCATATATTATTTCTTTGGATATGTCAATATCCTAAATAAACCTACCTAAAGGAAGGTAAGCTGTCAAATAGGCTGCTGTTTGTATAATTTAAAAACTGGAAGTGTAGAAGGAAAGGGAAACCAATTTACAGTTAGTCCCATGTGTACTGCCTAGGGGTCTATACTGGGTTATTTTCTAATTGCCTTGCAGATATATTCCCCACCCTTTCTCAACCTGCTTTCTATACCAGTACATTGAACACAATGGACAATATCAATAGGTCCTATGACCCATGGCTTCCTGTTGGGTTTGGCCAATGGGAAGTAAGAGCAGGAGATCAAAGGGAGGGAGGAGATTGGAGTTCCAGTTGTTAATTCCCCACCTTCCTCCCTGCAGTGTTCTCACAAGCAGACTGCATTCTCCAGCTCCTGTAAGACCACCTTCTCTCTCTACAGGGCCTGTCTCTGGAATCCATGCTTTACGTATATTACCTCATTAAACACCCTCAACATATCTGTGAGGTACGGGCTAGTACTATCCTAACAGATGCTAAGGATAACCAGTAACCTGCCCAAGGCATGGCTCTTTCTGCTGCTCCCTTCTGTGGGGTTTAGAATATACTTAGCAGAAAATTTATATGTGTTAGCATGTTACTTTTATTACAGACATTTTATTTAAGCCCTTCTAATTCATCTGCCTCCTGAAGATACATATCACTAATTACTGGACTCCCTGGAGAAGGACTTCATGCTTAGTAAAGAAGAGGGACAGCAAAAAAGAGGGAGACCCCAACAAAATGGACTGGTACAGTGTCAGCAGAAGCAGAAGAGGTATTGCAGCAATTGTGAGGATGGTGCAGAACTAGGCAATATTTCATTTTGTTCTGTATAGCTTCACTCTGGATCAGAATTTACTTCATGGCACCTAACAACAACAACATAGATATACCTCTACTTTGCATTCTTAAAGTACCTTTAATCCAATGATCATAAAAATATATACTTAAGAGAAAGCAATATTGCCAATTCAGTTTCTTGTTGGAAAAATAAAGGAGAGTTTGCTCAGCAAATTAGAAATGTCATTCAGTTACAATGCTTGTTATATTTATTTCATACACCAAAACAGTAAGTTAATGAAAGCTCACTACTTCCTAAGTCTCATTTTTAAAAAATTAAAAACCAGTTTCATTACCACTTGCATGTTAACCTTTGAGTGTTGCTTTTTTTCAGTTTGTAATTTTATCCCAAGTGGTAAATTTGCTTGAGCAAACAGTGCTTACATTTCTGCACATTTCTTTCACAAAAAAAAATGTGTCCACATGTAGCTGTTGCTACATGGCTGGAGAATCATAAGTTCTTAACCATGGTTTCAGAGTGACACTAGTGGGAATATTAATGTCATCTTGATTGATGTGGAAATTATTTTGCTTAAAAATAATTTAGAAAATCCATGTACAATATGCTGAGAAGAGACAATCTGTAAACCTTTTTATCATTCAATTTGTCGTTATTGTGAAGTGCCGTCGAGTCGGTTCTGACCCAAAGTGACCTTGTATAGGGTTTCTGAGGAGCAGCTGGTGAGTTTGAACTGCCAACTTTGCAGTTCAAATGGCTTTGCAGTCTGGTACATTAACCCACAGTGCCACACCAGGACTCCAGTAGTATAGATTATATGGAAAAGAAAATGGCACCAGAATTGAAGGAAGACCCATTAACAACTTGTGAGATGAAGATGGTACAAACTTGCTTGCTGAAAGTGAAGAAGACATAAAATACCAATAAAGATCAAAACCCACCATCTTCAGTACGGACTGCACCTCAATGTCAAGAAAACAAAAATCCACAGAGCTGAACTGAAAATAGCATCATGTTTAATGGAGAAAATATTGAAATTGTCAAAAAATTCATTTTGCTTGAATCCACTATCAGCACTCATGGAAGCAGCAGTCAAGAAATAAAATGACGTATTGCATTAAGCAAATCGGCTGCACAAGACCTCTTTAAAGTGTTCAAGTTTGAGGACTAAGGTGTACCTGACCCAAGTCATGCTCTTTTCAATAGCCTTATATGCATATGAATGTTGGACGATGAACAAGGAAGACCACGGAAGAACCGATGCCTTTGAATTATGGTACTGGAGAAGAATATGAAAAGTACCATGGACTAGTCTTGAAAGAAGTACAGCCAGAATTCTCCTTAGAAGCCAGGATGGTGAGACTTTGGATATGTATCAGGAGGTGCTAGTCTCTGGAGAAGGACATCATGTTTGACATAGTGGAGGGCCAGTAAAAAAAAAAGGGGAAGATCCCTAATGAGATGAATTGATAGTGGCAGCATCAATGGACTCAATTGTGATAATGGCATAGGATCAGTCAGTGTTTCATTCTATTGTGCACAGGGTCACCATGAGTCAGAACTGACTTGATGACACCTAACAACAACAACAACATGGCATGTTAGCCAAAAGCAAAGATGTCATTTTGATGACTAAGGTGCACTTGCTGCAAGCCATGGGATTTCCAATGATCTCATATGCTTGCAAAAACTTGACAATGGAAAAGGAAGAAAGAATTGCTGCATTTGAATTATGGTGTTGGCAAAGACTATTGACTATATTGTAAGCAGCAGGCGAATGAACAAATCAGTTTTAGGAGAAATACGACCAGAATACACCTTACAATCCAAGATGGTTAGACTTCTGCTTGCTTACATTGGATAAGTCATCAGGAAAAGGACCTCATTGTTGGTAAAGTGGAAGGGTAGTGAAAGACAAGGAGACCCTTGGTAAGTTGGATTGACACGGTGGCTGAAACAAAGAACTCAGACACACCAACAATCATGAGGATGGTACAGGAGTAGGCAATGTTTTGCTGTGTTGTACACAAAGCCACTATGCTTCAGAGCAACACTTCAATGCTACGTTATCAGAGCAAAAAAAAGAATAGACTGAGCATATGAGTCTTTAAAAGGGTGAACTTCAAATTCATGTCCCTTTAATATATTTCTGTATTATAAGCTAGTTTGCCAAGTTGTCAAGGCCCATTGAGCATAGCTATGTCTCCTTAATTGTGGAAGCAGAATTAGCCTGATTTGCTGACCTATGTCAGGCAAACTGAGAGCCAACAACTATAACTTGAAAATCAGATCATTATCAGTACCTTAACTACCTAGTGGTAAGATTAGAACTATGCAAGCATATGTACATCTTCAGCTGTTGTTGTTATTAAGTGCCGTTGAGTCAGTTCTGACCCACAAAAACCCTGTATCTGGTTCCAAGGAGCAGCTAATGACCTTGACCCACAGACCTTGTGGTTCAAACTGACTTTGCAGTCCAGTGCAATAGCCCACAGCACCACACCAGGATTCCACATCTCCAGCTAGTGACTGTCATTTAACATGATCTTGATGTCAAAGGATCTCTGGTAACGTAGTGGTTATGAGTTGAGCTGCTAACCTGAAGGTCAGCAGTTCAAAACTACCAGCTGTTCCATGGGAGAAAGATGAGGCTTTCTGCTCCTGTGAAGATTTCCAGCCTCAGAAACCATATACAGGGTCTCTATGAGTCGGAACCGACTCCATCGCACACTACCACTACCACCACTGTCAAAGGGGAGCCCTAGTATGGAACTCTAGGTTAAAGCAGCAGATTGCAAAGTCATTTGAACTGCAAGGTTAGCAGTTCAAGCTAACCAGCTGTTCTTTGTAAACCCTATACAGGTCACAATGGGTCTTAACAGACTCAACTGCACTTAACTGTCAAAGTGCTTGTTACTAAATAAACATAAAATATATTAACTCTGTATTCTAAGTTACCAATTCTCTCAAATAGTATAGTCATTTGAAAAGTCATGCTATGTCTTTAAAATATTAAAAGATACAAGAGCTATTGGTTTTGTCCTAAAATTTTGGCTATATCTTAATTTTCAAGCCATTCTTTTATCCAAATAGACTTATTATGCTTGTGGATCCAACAGACCAATGTGGCCAAAGAGAAGGAACCGAGGATTTAGAATCATAAGGACCATCATTTTTTAACATGAAGTTCATAGAGCTAGATAATTATAAAATTCATTAATTAGGTAACGCCTATTGGTGGTGGTGGTGGTTATGTGCCAAAGAGTTAGTTCTGACTCATAGAAACCCTGCATAGGGTTTCTGAGGCTGTAAATCTTTTTGAGATCAGAAAGCCTCATCTTTCTCTCACAGAAGAGCTGGCAGTTTTGAATGGCTGACCTTGAGGTTAACAACCTGACTTGTAACCACTACACTACCAGAGCTCCTTCTCTCTCCTATTACTAACTAGAATCATTTCTTGTTTGTAACTCAGCCTTCTTAATGCTTCTGGTCTTTGGGGCAAGTCATTAAACTAAGATAATACCAGTATTTGAAAATCCACAAAACTATATCAATACGTCTCATATCTTTTCAGTTATCTCTAAATATGTTACAATACATATGTTGGTTGCAATCACGGAAAGCCTCACTTAAGCTACTAAATTATTGCTCTTCCCAAATTTTTATAAGTCTCCTAATTAATAACATGGTCATTGTTCTTCTTCATTTAACAATACTAGTCTCTAGTCCATCTTTATTTCATTTTTTTGTGGTTGATGTTTGTTTACTTGTTGTTGTTGTTTTTTTTTTTTATTGTGAATTGAGTGAAAGTTTACAGATCAGTTTTCCATTCAACAGTTAATACAAATGTTGTTCCATGTCATTGGTTGCATCCCCACAACGTAACATCACTCTTCCTAATTCTTCTCTGTGTTTCCAATTTCTATTTCTCCTTCTTTCCTAACACTTCCTGCCTTCTGAGCTTTGTATTTGGGGCTGTGCTGCCCTTTCTATCTTGAAGGTAGAGGGAGTGCATACCACCCTAATGTTATTGTTCCACTTGTAGACATACCTATTGTTTGACTGAAATTTGAGCCACAGAGGTGAGTTCATTTCCAGTCCTGAAGGGTGAGTACAGACCAGATAAGGGTTCCATCACTATCTGTATCTGACCATTAAGTCTGATTTTATATTGTATATATATATATAATTTTGAGTTTTGTTCCACATTTTGAGTTTAGTTCCCACTCTACGAAATATCTTCTACTATATTCCCTTTTAGCAAAGTTAATGGTAGTGTCCAGGTACCATCTAATTATTCTGAACTCAGGGTTGTAGAAGCTGATGGTTTCCATGTCTTTGATTTGCTTCACTCTTCTTTGCTTTGGACAAGGAGAAACCAATAATTGCATCTTGGATGATGACTCACAAACTTTTAAGACTTGAATTGCTACTCATCACAGTAGGATGTGGAACATTTTCTTTGTGAACTATTTTGTGCCAATTGACCTTGATGACTCCCAAGACTGTGGTCCTGAGTTATGTACTCCATCAAGATGTTTGGTTATGACTAAGAAACTAAGAAAATCATGCTATGTCTTCAAAATATCAAATGATACAAGAGCTATTGGTTTTGTCCCAAAATTTTGGCTACATATTAATTTTCAAGCCATTCTTTTATCCAAATAGACTTATTTACTGTGCCTATGGATCCAATGTGGCCAAAGAGAAGGGACCAAGGATTTTAAAAGAATCATAAGGATGATTAATTTTCCACCACTCATCTGTCAGTTTGTGGTACTGTGGTGGCTTGTGAGTTCCTGTGATTCTGAAAGCTATGCCACCATTATTTTAAGTACCAACAGGGTCACCCATGGTGGACAGGTTTCAGATGAGCTTCCAGATGAAGACAGACTAAGAAGAAGGAGTGACCAAATATGTAGTCATTGAAAACCTTATGAATAGCAGAGAAACACTGTCAGATATAGTGCCAGAAAATGAGCCCCTCAGGTTGGAAGGCACTCAAAATGCGACTTGGAAGAGCTGCCTCCTCAAAGTAGAGTTGACTGTGATGATGCAAATGGAGTAAAGCCTGTGGGAGAAAAGCCTGCAGGACCTTTATTTGCTGCTGGGGCACAACTCAAAATGAAGAGAGACAGCTGTAAACATCCATTAGTAATTGGAACATAGAATGTATGAAGTATGAATCTAGGAAAATTAGAAATTGTCAAAAATGAAATGGAATGCATAAACATATATAACTTAGGCATTAGTAAGCTGAATTGTATTGGTATTGGCCATTTTGAATCTGACAACCACATGGTTTACTATGCCAAGAAAGACATATTGAAAAGGAATGGTGTTGCATTCATTGTCCAAAATAACATATCCAGATCAGTCATGAGGTACAACACTGTCTGTGATAAGATAATAACCATGCACCTACATGGAAGCCCATTTAGTACCACTATTATTCAAATTAACGCACCAACCACTAAAGCTAGTGAGGATGAATTAGAAGAATTCTACCAACTTCTTCAATCTGAAGTTGATCAAACATGCAATCAAGATGCATTGATTATTACCAGTGATTGGAATGCAAAGGTTGGGAACAAAGAGGAAGGATCTTTGTTGATAAACATGGCCTAGGTGCTAGAAATGATGCTGGAGATCACATGAAAGAATTCTGCAAAATCAAGGATTTGTTAATTTCAATACCTTCTTTATACAGCATAAGAGACAATGATACACATGGACCTCACAAGATGGAATACACAGAAATCAAATTGACTACATCTGCAGAAAGAGACGATAGAAATGTTCCATATCAACAGTCAAAACAAGGCCAAGGACAGATTGTGGAACAGACCATCATTGCTCATATGCAAATTCAAACTGAAGCTAAAGAAAATGATAAAACTTCACAAGAGCCAAAATATGGCCCTTGAATATATCCCACCTGAATTTAGTGATCATCTGAAGAACATATTTGATACATTAAACACTAAAGACAGAAGACCAGAAGAGTTGTGGGATGACATCCAGAACATCATATATGAAGAAAGCAAAAAGTTATTGAGAAGACAAGAAAGAAGGAAATGGTCAAAATGGATGTCAGAAGAGACGCTAAAACTTGCTCTCTAATGTAGAGATGCTAAAGCAAATGGAAGAAATGAGGAGGTCCAAGAGCTGAACAGAAAATTTCAAAGATCAGTTTAAGAAGATAAAGCCAAATATTACAACAAAAGGTGAAGAGATCTGGAATCAGAAAACCAAAAAAGGAAGAACACACTCAGCATTTCTCAAGCTGAGGGAACTGAAGAAAAAATTCAAGCCTTGACTTTCGTTATTGAAAGATTCTCTGGGGAAATTACTGAATGATACAGAAAGCATCAAAAGAAGATGCGAGGAATACACAGAGTCACTGTACCAAAAGGAAATGGTTGATGCTCAACCCTTTCAAGAGGTAGCATATGATCCAGAGCCAATGATACTGAAGGAGGAAGTCCAAGGTGCATTGAAGGAATTGGCAAAGAACAAGGCACCAGGAATTGATGGAATAAAAATTGAAATCTTTCAAGACAATGAGGTGGCATAAGAGGCACTCAATCATCTATGCCTAGGAATTTCGAGACAACTATATGGCTGAATGATTGAAAGAGATCCATATTTGTGCCCACTTCAAAGAGATGGAACCCAATGGAATGCAGAAATCATCAGACAATATCTTTGATATCCCATGCGATTAAAATTTTACTTAAAGTAATACAGAAACAGCTGCAATCATACGCTGACAGAGAACATCCAGAGCTTCAAGCCAGACTCAGAAGAGGTGGTGGAATGAGAACTATCATTGCTGATGTCTGATGGTTCTTGGCTGAAAGCAGAGAATATCAGAAAGATGTTCACGTGTGCTTTATTGACTACACAAAGGCTTTAGATTCTGTGGATCATGGCGAGCTATGGACAACACTGTGAAGTATTAGTATTCCAGAACACTTAATTGTGCTCATGAGGAATCTGTACATGGACCAAGAGGCAATTGTTCAAACAGAACATGGGAACACTGAATGGCTTAAAATTAAGAAAGGTGTGCAACAGGGTTATTCTTTCACCATACTTATTCAACCTGTATGCTGAGCAAATAATCTGAGAAGCTGGGTTCTATGAAGAAAAATGTGACATCAGGATTGGGGGAAGACTTATTAACAATCTGTGATATGCAGATGATACAACCATGCTTGCTGAAAGTGAAGAAGACTTAAAATATCTTCTGATGAAGATCAAAGAGCACAGCCTTCGGTATGGATTACATCTCAATGTAAAGAAAACAAAAATCCTCACCACTAAACCAATAAACAACATTTGGTATCAATGGAGAAAAGATTGAAGTTGTCAAGGACTTCATTCTTCTTGGATCAACTATCAACACTCATGGAAGCAGCAGTCAAGAAATCCAACGACATATTGTATTAGGCAAATCTGCTGCACAAGACCTTTTTAAAGTGTTGAAATGCAAAGATGTCAGCTTGAAGACCAAGGTGCGCCTGACCCAAGTGAATAAGGAAGACCATAGAAGAATTGATGGTTTTGAGTGATGGTGTTGGAGGAGAATATTGAAAGTGCCATGGGCTACCAAAAGAACAAACAGATCTGTGTTAGAAGAAGTGCAGTCAAAGTGCTCCTTGGATGCCAGGCCAAACTTCATCTATCATACTTTGGTCATATTGTCAGTTGGAACTAGTCGTTGGAGAGGGATATCATGTTTGATAAGGCGGAGGGTCAGAGAAAAAGAGGAAGACCTCTATCGGGATGGATTGGGAAAGTGGCAGCATCAATGGGATCAAGTGTGCCAACAATAGTGAGGTTGGCCCATGACCGGGCAGTGTTTTGTTCTACTGTGCATAAGGTCATTATGAGCCAGTGCTGATGCAATAGCACCTAACAACAACAAGAAACTTTTATAAATTTGCCCCTATATGCTCCGCTGTATTGATAGATATATTTACAGCATATATAAGTATATATAGAGAAATACCCTCTGACATTATATATATATAAACTTGTGGATCTAATGCCATTCTCCTCCCCAAGTGTGTTAACTTTAATCTCCATCTAAGTATCTACTCACAGATTATTTTTATGACTGCTGTTACAGAATTGTGTATAAAATAGTATTTACCACTGTTACCGCGGACTCTTCAATTCCTCCCAATGTCTTCCTTTTTTTTTTTTTTTTCCCCAGAATCTGATAGTAGTTTTCATTCGTGGTAACAATACAAAGGTTCTTCCAAAACACATGCATTCAATATTAAAAAGGTATCTGGTCTGGTAAAGAGTATAAATTACTGGAGCTGTGGGCTGCAGTATCTTTGCCCACCAGCTGACCTGAGTCTACAGTGAGTCTCCCATAGCCCTCAGAGACAGTGGAAGTCAACAAGTGTCCAATGATCTTTTTCCAGTAGTAGCATTTGGGGCAAAAAAAAAAAAAAAAAATCATAGAGGTGTGTTAAGTTACTCCGTTTCCCAGTAAAATGCAGAAAGAATGCAGTGGTCATTATGCCATTTTTCTGTGACCTTATCATCTCTGGAACTCAATGGCCCTACAATGCACAGAGCTGCCTCATCAAATGCCTATATGCAGTAGTGTTCCATGTATGCTCCTATTCTCTCTCCCACCCCACCTATGTGGGCCACAGCACACCCTGCAAAGGCTGGACAGATATTCACGTGCACCTGTTCACCATCCTGGCTTTTGACTGTCTGTCTGGAACCCAGTCCCGCAAAGGCCTCAAAGGATACTTCCCTCTGCCTGACTGCCCACAACTTCCTCTGCTATTAGCCTTTGCCCTCTGTGATAGAAGCCTCCTGCTCTGTGGTCTGGGTGAGGCCACAGAGGACAGACCCCATGCACTGGTATGAACAGATGGGTCTGGAGAGAAGATAGAGTCTTCATTCCAGCCGACTGGGCCACAGAAGGTCTTGAAAGTCTCACTGTTCTGCTTGGGCTTCTCAATGATGGTTCTGATGACCTGAATCCATTCATTCTTCTCTTCATCTTCGAGTTTGCAGCTCCAAGGACCTTTTCTTTCTGGTTATTAGTAATGTATGAGCTGCATTTGGCTTAAGAATATCCTGTACCTGGTGACCCAAAATGTCCATCTTCTCCTGGACACTGAACTTCTGGCCCATGAGTCTCAGCTTGGGTACACAGTAAAGGATCGTGCTGTTGAACAGGAAGAGATAACGTTCCTGGGTGGTTCCATTCTTGGCTGACAGCTTCTGGATGTGGCCTTCTTTGATGAACTCATTGGCTGGGTTGACAATGTCTTCTTCTCCACCCAGTTGCTCATACACCTCTAAGAGCTTATGCATTTTCTCC
>NW_006408768.1:2292567-2298516 GCF_000296735.1 Chrysochloris asiatica | reverse complement strand
AGTACTGGTGACAGCAGGGTCCCCACAGATGGGAAGCTCTTGAAGTTTCCTGAGGTCTGTGAGCTGTGGCTCCAAGCATTGGAGATCCCTGGTCTTGGCTTTCTCCTGAGAGGAGCTGTCAGACTCAGTATCCAACTCCCCTAGGGCCTCAATGGGGCCTGAGGAGATTGAGGAGCCCACACCTGACTCCATCCTCAACCCTGGGTTTATCAGACTCTGTTGAAAGTGTACCAGGAGGCTCCTGGCACCTTTGAATTTTTCAATGAGGATGCTCCCTGTGATGAGGAGGTTCCTTGTGGACTCTTGGGTTCACTGGTAGAGGCCGTCGTGAGGCTAGAAGGATTAGTTGAAAATCTCTTTCTTTCCCAGGAGCTCTGAGATGTAGCCGTTTAGGAGGTACAGCCTGCTGAGTTTCTGTGTAATTTTCTTCTAGATGGGAACTTCAAGCAACAGCAAAGCAGAACTTCCCTTTTCTGGTTTTTGCTCTTGGTGCTGCCTCGGTCCACTGAGCAGCTGCATGACTTGCTGGTGTGCAGTTATGTCACCACTTCCTTACCCAGCCTCCAACTGGCTTTTAAAGCAACAAAGCCATCCTTATGTTGCATCACACCAAATCGTTTGAAATGTGTCTTCTGGTTACGTGTCTAGAAGATTTCATTAGGCAGAAACACCCAAAACCCAAACCGAAGCCACTGCCATCAAGTCGATTCCAACTCACAGCGACCCTATAAGACAGAGTAGACCACGTCCTTTGGGTTTCTGGGGCTGTAAATCTTTACAGGAGCAGACAGCTTCATCTCTCTCCTGTGGGTGGTACTGTGGCAGATCCAAGGAGCTACCCCAATGTCTTCCTTTGTCTTGATCATTTTGCTTCCCCTTATTTTATATTGCCTTCCCTTTTACCATGTTACTATATATCTACCCTCTAGTTAGTGTTTTACTTTCCATTTCCTTTTCACCCCCGGTAACCCTCAAAGTGTGCTTCTTTTTGTATGGGGATTTTTCTTGACTTTTTATAGTGCTGGTTTCTTACAATATTTACCCTTTTGTGACTGTCCTGGTGTGGTACTGTGGGTTAATGCACTGAACTGCAAGTTCAATTTGAACTGAAAGGTTGGTGGTTCAAGCTTACCATCTACTGCTAGGAAACCCTAACAGAGTCTCTTATGAGTCAGAACTGAATCAATGACACTTAACAGCAACAATTTAGCTCACACTGTAGGATAAGCACTGGACTGTTAACCACAAAGTCAGTGGTTCAAGCCCACCAGCTACTGCTTATAAACCCTATACAGGGTTGCTATGAGTCAGAAGAGACTCAACGGCACTTAACAATTTCATTCAGCATAATATCTTTCAGGTTCATCCATGTTATATAGCTTTTCTTAAATTTGTCATATTTAGTGCTGCATAGTACTCTGTTGTATGCATGCACCACACTTTGTTTATCCATTCCATCTTTAGACTACAATATAAGTAACTTTTATTGATAGGTTCCAAACTCATTGATTAATTTATACTAATAATTCCTCTGTATGATTGTAGCCATTTCTGTATTACCTTTAGCAAGTTCAAGCTGGATTCAGAAGAGGCCGTGGAATGAGAGGTATCATTGCTGATGTCCGATGGATCTTGGCTGAAAGCAGAGAATACCAGAAGGATGTTTACCTGTGCTTTATTGACTACGCAAAGGCTTTCGATTGTGTGGATCATGACAAGCTATGGACAACATTGAGAAGTATGAGTATTCCAGAACACTTAATTGTACTTCTGAGAAATCTGTACCTAGACCAAGAGGCAGTTGTTCGAACAGAACATGGGAACACTGAATGTTTTAAAATTGAGAAAGGTATGAGACAGGGTTGTATTCTTTCACCATACTTATTCAACCTGTATGCTGAGCAAATAATACGAGAAGCTGGGTTCTATGAGGACAAATGTGGCATCAGGATTGGAGGAAGACTCATTAACAACCTGCAATACGCAGATGATACAACCTTGATCGCTGAAAGTGAAGAGGACTTGAAACATTTACTTATGAAGATCAAAGAGCACAGCCTTCGATATGGATTACATCTCAATGTCAAGACAACAAAAATCTTCACCACTGGACCAATGAACAACATTCTTATCAATGGAGAAAAGATTGAAGTTGTCAAGGACTTCATTCTTCTTGGATCAACTATCAACACTCGCCGAAGTAGCAGTCAAGAGATCAGACGACGTATTGCACTGGGCAAATCTGCTGCACAGGAACTTTTTAAAGTATTGAAGAGCAGAGATGTCAGCTTGAGGACTAAGGTGCGCATGACCCAGGCCATTGTGTTTTCAATAGCCTCATATGGAAATGATTGTCCGGAGGAAACAATCGTTGGAGAAGGATGTCATGCTGGGTAAGGTGGAGGGTCGGAGAAAAAGAGGAAGACCCCCAACGAGATGGATCAGCCAGGTGGCATCATTGATGGTGTCAAGTGTGGCAGCGGTAGTGAGGTTGGCCCAGGATCAGATATTGTTTCGTTCTGCTGTGCATGGGGTCGCTATGAGTCGCTTCTGACTCGATGGCACCTGACAACAACAACAACAACAACAACAATAATGCCTCTGTGAGGAGAAAATGTTTCATTTCATACATATTTCACCAATGATAGCACTAAAGATTGGCCTGCTGACATCCTCATGATTATCTGAAGACTCATTGGTCAAGTACAGGAAACCAGAACTCTTGGCCCCAGTTCACAATCAATCAGTGATCTTGGTAATGATGTCAAGATGTGTCTGGCTTAAATGAATAAAAATTGTCAACCTTTAATTGGGAACTGGAACTTTAGGTATACTTTATAACTTTTTTGTTGTTGAATGTATGAATGAATGAATGAATGAATGGATCTCTTTCCTGTGCTGTTGTTTGTACCTGAGATACTCTTCATGTCTGTAAGTAACATAGATGGATAAACCACTAATACCAGGGACCCTAAATGTGTAAGTGTAGAATTGTGCTCTGTAAAAGTTTCCATGGCTGATTTTTCAGAAGTAGGTCACCCAGGCCTTTTTTCAGAGACCCCTCTGAGTGGACTTGAAGCTCTAACCTTTGCTTAGTACTCTAGCCCATGGACTGCACAATCCAGAGATTCCAGGTGGATATACTTTTTTATGGTGAAATTATTAAATGTTTGATTGTTGTTAAATGCCATTGAGTTGGTTCTGACTCATAGCAACCCTGTTTAGGGTTTCCGAGGCTTTAATACTTTGCAGGAGCAGAAAGCCTCATCGTTCTTTTATGAAATATTTGGTACAGCTTAATAAAACCCAGCTATAGTAATGGTTACGAATCAGGCTGCGAACTGCAAGGTCAGAAGTTCGAAACTACCAGATGTTCTGTGGGAGAAAGATGAGGCTTTCTGCTCCTGTAATGAGTTATAGCCTCGGAAATCCTGTACAGGATCACTATGAGTTGGAAGTGACTCCACGGCACATAACAACAACAACATAGTAAATATCCATGAATCTTTAAAGTGAATTAAACAATGTATCTGCCAAACTCATTATTAGTCACCTCTCAGGTAGGAAGAGGAGTCCTGTTGTGGTGCTGTGGGCTAATGCGACAGACTGCAAAGTCATTTGAACTGCAAGTTTGGTGGTTCAAATTCAACAGCTGCTCCTTGGAAACCCTATACAGGGTCACTATGGGTCGGAATTGACTCAACAGCACTTCATAACAACAACAACAAGGTAGGAAGAAAGAGAAAGTGAACCTACATTGGGACTTTAATGATGTAGATGAAATTCTGTTTTAAAAATTAGATGTCAGAAGCAATGCAGCACATTTGCTAAATTTGACTGATAGGCTCTCTTGGTCTCTGTTATACTACTTTACAAGATTTTGGAATATTTCATGTTTTACAACTTTAGTAAAACTATGTTTCCAAATAAAGGTGACCCAACAGAATGCAGAGATCATCGGACAAGATCATTAATATCACATACAAGAAAAATTTTGCTAAAGATAATTCAAAAATGGCTATAACAGTACAATGACAGAGAACGGCTAGAGGTTCAAGCCGGATTCAGGCGAGGACTTGGAATGAGCAACATCATTGCTGATGTCAGATGAATCTTGGCTGAAAGAAGAGAATTCTAGAAAGATGTTTACCTGTGCTTTACTGACCATGCAAAGACTTTTGACTGTGTGGATCATGGCACACTATGGATAATATTATAAAGAATGGGTAATTGTGCTCATGAGGAGCCAGTACATAGACCAAGAGGCAGTTGTTTGAACAGACCTAGGGAATACTTAATGGTTTAAAGTCAGGAAAGATGTGCACCAGAGTTGTATTCTTTCACCATACTTATTCATTTTGTATGCTGAGCGAATAATCCAAGAAGCTGGATTATATGATCAAGAACATGGCATTAGGATTACCAGAAGACTCATTAACAACCTGAGATATGCAGATGATACCACTTTGCTTGCTGAAAGTGAAGAGGACTTAAAATACTTACTGAAGGTCAAAGACCACAGCCTTCAGTATGGGTTGTACCTCAATGTAAATAAAACAAAAATCCTTGTCATTAGACCAATAAATAATATCATGGTAAGTGGAGAAATGATTGAAGTTGTCAAAGACTTCATTTTGCTTGGGCCCACTTTCAACACTCATGGAAGCAGCAACCAAGAAATCAAATGACATATTGCATTAAGCAAATTTGCTGCACAAGACCTCTTGAAAGCATGTTCAAGAGAAAAGACATCAGTTCAAGACTAAGGTGTGCTTGACTCAAATCATAGTATTTTCAATAGCTGCATATGCATGTGAAAGTTGGAAAATGAATAAGGAAGATCTCAGAAGAATCAATGTATTTAAATTATGGTATTGGAGAAGAATATTAAAAGTGCCATGGACTGCCAGAAGAATGAACACATCTGTGTTGGAAGAAGGGCAGCATGCTTCTTAGAAGCCAGGGTAGTGAGACTTTGTCTTTCATACTTCAGACATATTATCAGGAAGGGACAATCTATGGAGAAGGACATTATGGTTGGTAAAGTGACATGTCAGCTAAAAAGAGGAAGACCCCATCTAGATGGATTGGCACGGTGGCATCCATAATGCGCTAAAGCATAACAACAGTTGTGAGGATGGCACAGGACTGGGTAGTGTTTCGTTCTGTTATGCATAGAGTTGCTATGAATTGGAACTGACCTAACAGTGCCTAACAACATTTTTCTAAATTTGAATAATTAGAAAACAACTTTTAACAGAAAAAATTTTTTTATAAAGTTCCAAAATATGCTACAGACACAATTTAAGTAAAACTGAAATATGGTATTTACTGAACAGAAAATTAAGAACAGTTTTTTAATCTGGTCATTTCTCCTAGTGAATGGAATTTAGAATATCTGCAAACGTGCACTTGTCTCATATCTATAATTTGGGGTCTTAACAGCTAGCTTATTTTTACTTACTCTGTTTTTAAAATAATTCTTAGATATTTAAGCTCTTTTGCAGGCTTATAATTTATGTGAATTTGTTCTATATTCCTTAAGTTAAAAGTATAAATACAAATAGAATATGCAGAAATGTTGGACTTAAGCTTATGATGTATCCAACATTTGTTTGAAATGTTTTGAGATTTTAACATACAGCCAAAAGAACACAAAAGAGAAGAAGGAATACAGAAAGGAACGGGCAGTAGAAGGAGGTAGAAGGAAAAGAACTAAAGGGGAAAAAAATATCTGATAAGAAAGTGAAAGAAAATAAAAGATGACAGACAAGGAGAAGAGAATGAAACACAAACCAAGAGAGAAAAATAAAAAAGGAGAAGATAAAATTAAAGGAATAAATTCAGTTCTTTTCAAAGACCAGAATATTTTATCATGGAAAAGAGAAAGGTGAGAAAAACTTTTGCTAATCTTGGAATCTTTGCAAGTGCATAAAAATCTATTCTACA
>NW_006408768.1:2288456-2291247 GCF_000296735.1 Chrysochloris asiatica | reverse complement strand
CTGCTGCACAAGACCTTTTTAAAGTGTTGAAGAGCAAAGATGTCAGCTTGAGGACTAAGGTGTGTCTGACCCAAGCCACAGTATTTTCAATAACCTCATATGCATGTGAAAGCTGGACCTTGAATAAGGAAGACCATAGAAGAATTGATGCCTTTGAGTTATAGTGTTGGAGGAGAATATTGAAAGTGCCATGGGCTGCCAAAAGAACCAATAGATTCGTTTTGGAAGAAGTGCAGACAGAGTGCTCCTTGGAGGCCAAGATGGCCAAACTTCGTCTCTCATACTTTGGACATACTGTTGGGAGGGACCAGTCACTAGAGAAGGATATCATGTTTGGTAAGGTGTATGGTCATAGAAAAAATGGAAGACTCCCCAACATGATGGGTTGGCCAAGTGGCAGCATCGTTGGACTCAAGCGTGGCAACAGTAGTGAGGTTGGTCCAGGATCTGGCAGTGTTTCATTCTGATGTGCATAAGGTCGCTATGGGTCAGTACCGACTTGATGGCACCTAACAAAAACAACAACTCCTATTTGGTAGCAGACAACAATAATCAATCATCAGACTCTTTCTTGACATTCCAGGCTGCCATTACTAGTTAAATTGTGTGGACACATGGAATGAAACCTAGTTAACAATCCAGATCTAGTCTAAGAACAGGGAACTCTGATAGTGTAGTGGTTACAAGTTGGGCTGCTAACCTCAAAGTTAGTAGTTTGAAATTACCAGCTATTCCACAGAAGAAAGCTGAGGCTTTCTGCTCCCGTAAAGATGTACAGCCTCAGAAACCCTATGCAGGGTCGCTGTGACCACCACCATCACCACAGTCCTGGTGTGATGCTGTAGATAAATGCAGGACCGCAGGGTTGGTTTGAACTGCAAGATCAATTTGAATCGCAAGATTGGCTGTTCAAACTCACAAGCTGCTCCTTGGAAACCCTATACAGGGTTGCTATGAGTCAGAATCGACTCAATGGCACTTAACAACAAGTTCAAGAACAGAGTCCTGGTGTGGTACTGTAGGATAAGCACTGTAAGATGGGGGTTCAAATCCACCAGCCACTCCTTGGAAATCCTATTCAGGGTTGCTATGAGTTGGAACCACACTTAACAACAACAGTCCAAGAACACACAATGGTCAGAAGATAGCAAGTAAATAAGAACAGCGATCCTCACCAGATCTAATCACTTCTAAATTTGGCATCCCTTTTCACACAATTTCATATGTGCAAGTACACTTTTTCAAGAAAAATAAGCTATTTATTCAGTTTATGACTAAAACCACTCTCCTTTTCCTGATGACTGATGGATAATGACTGAGCGTTCTGTGTCCCTACTTGGTTCTCCCCATGACCTCAGTTGGTTGGTACAAATGTCTGCACTTGCTCTCCTGGGGTCTGGTGCTCCAGGCGTGGATCCTCCTGCTTTCCCTGGCAAGCCATGCTCCTTGAAGCCATCTGTATAAACATAGGATCCCTCAGCCTACACTCCCTCATTGCTCATGCCCCTCTCAGCTGTCTGCGGTTTTGGGCTTGGCAGTCACTAGGGAAACAACTCATGACTTTACCTATATAGTATTTAACCATGGAAATTTAGGAGTCTTATAACAAGTGGTATTTTAATCTTCTTTGTGGAGGTTTCCCTTTCATTACTTCTGCTCTCAGAGCAGTAGGCAAAGTAGACACAGAGAAAGAAATTGATTTTTTTAAAGGGAAAGCAAGAAAATAAAAATAATGACTGTGTTGTCTATCATTGAGCTTTCCAAGGCTTTATATTACAAAATGACAGGGAAGGCATAGAGAGTCCATCTCCAAGCATTTTTGCTGAAGTTTGCTACAGCACAGAATCAAAATGTCTGGAGGCACATTTTAGATGTTGTAAACTTCTCTTCATACCTATCATCAAGGATTTGAGGAAACACATGTTTCTCATTTTAGTGGATTTAGGTCTCACACACAGAATGGTGGTCCCTAAGTTAAAATTAGGCAGTCAAAAGTCTAGAAGTAACTGCTGTTTCCACCCTTCCATTTAACCCCATCCGGATATTACATGAACCCTGAAAATACCAACAACATGTTAGTAGCTTGGATAAGGACTGCTGGCCAGGGAAAAAGAAGGAAGAATCTCCCAGACAAGCCCCTTCTCAAAATTCTCTATTCACAATGTATTTATTCAACATACTTTCATTGCACCCTCTACTCAGTGGAGTCCTAGTATGGTGCTTTACGTTAATGTGTTGGACTGCAAAGTTGGTTTGAACCACAAGGTAAGCTCACTAGCCACTCCTCGGAAGTGATGACCCTATACAGGGTCACTATGGGTAGGAAACAACTAGATGGCACTTAACAACAACAATTCAGGTAGGTATGGGTTAAGCACCGAGTACTAAAATACAGTAGTCTACATGTGGTGCTGCAGGATAATGCACAGGACCACAGATCAGCAGTTCAAACTCACCAGCTGCTCCTTGGGAACCCTATACAGGGCTGCTATGAGTCAGAACCGACTCAATGGCACTTAACAAAAACAACATAGGACTTTCAAGGAGCGGTTGGTGGGTTTGACCAGTTGATTTGGTTGGTAGTGCAGTGCATATCCTATAGCACCACACCAGAACTCCAAATGAATAACACCCTGAAAATTAAGTGGTTGATGTTGTTGTTAGTTGTCTTCAAGTCTGCTTTGACTCATGGCAACCTTGCATAACAGGTAAAACACAGCCTGGACCTGTGCCATCTTCATGATTGCTGATGAGCTTTGTTGTTGTTGTTGTTGTTGTTGTTGTTGTTGTT
>NW_006408768.1:2283799-2288356 GCF_000296735.1 Chrysochloris asiatica | reverse complement strand
TATGCACAACAGAACAAAATACGGCCTGATCCTGGGCCAACCACATTATCATTGACATGCTTGAGCCCATTGATGCTGCCACTTTGCCAACCCTCCACCTTACCAAACATAATATCCTTCTCCAGCGACTGGTCTTTCCTGCTGTGTCAGTCTGTCTCGTTAAGGATTTCCTTGTCTTCATGGACCTTCTACTTTACTCAATAGGTTATCCTTTTCTAGTGTCTCATGCATCCTGATGACATTTCCAAGTAACCAGGAAATTGGGTTAGAGATTACTTTTGAGCATTTAATATATAGCAGGAGTCCTGGTGTAGTGCTGTGGATCAATGTGCTAGATTAAAAAGTCAGTTTGAACCCTACACAGGGTCTCTCTGGATTGGAACCAGCTCAATAGCACTTAACAACAACAAATATATAGCAAGGAAATGCATATTATATTTAGTCCTACACAACTCTGTGGTGTAGGTATTATTGGTGATGGTCGTGTGCCTTTGAGTTGGTTCTGACTTATAGCAATCCTGTATAGGGATTCTGAGGCTATAAATCTTAAAGGAAGCAAAATGCTTCATTTTATTTCTGTGGAGCCACTGGTAGATTTGAATTGCTGGCTTTGTGGTTAGCAGCCCAGCTTATAACCCACGAGACTACCAATTAATTTTTTTCAAAATGATGAACAGGGATTTGGGGGAGGTCATGTAGCTTAAATACTGCATCACAAAACTAAAACACAATCTACCTGGGATTGGAACTCGGCCCTGTCCCTCTACCATATTGACTCCAAAGCTCACGATTAAGTAATAGAAACAAACTTATAAAAATATAGTTGCTTGCAATGGGCATTAATGTTATAATGCAAATGTGTGTCACAAGGTGGGGAGTATCAGTCTATCTAGGGACTTGGATCCTCACTTGCTCCATTTTGAACAGAAAAAAATGTAGGAGTCAGCAAGAATTGTTTCTGCATTTTAGTAATAGTACATGACTCCCAATGAGGCCATAAATACCACCTGACTGCAAGGCTACTGCAAGAATGTAACAGGGATGTCAGTTCATCTGGCCAGGAAAGAAGTATAATCACTGCAAAAGAAATCCAATCCCAGTAACCACACTGCCATTCTATGCAGAGACCACGGGAGAAGACAGTGCTAATTCCTTTTGAAACCTAGAGTATGTAAGTGCTCAACATTTGTTTATTTTGCCAGGAAAAATATTTAAGTAAAAAAGTTTTAAAATTATGCTTTTCACAGATTTTTATTTTATATAATATTGTATCCTTGCTTAATTATAAGCTTATGTTTTAGGGCAATGTTGATTTGGGGTGCTTTGCCAAGGGTTCAAGGCAAATGTTAGGTATGACTTTGGCAATCACATGGGTGGGGAGTACTGAGGTTAAAATATAGTAATAAATTTTATTGGCAAACTTAGTTTATGAAAGTTATAAGAAAGCATATTAAAAATTGGTAAAAATCATTTTACTACTGTAGTTAAGTGTTATGATTATAAGACTCCTAACTCAGGATGATCTTCCTAACCATTTTGTTTTCTTTGTAATATGTGGAAGAAAATGGTAGCCAGAAAATGATAATTTGGTGGCTCTGTAGGATACAAGCACTTTACTATGAACCTCAAGGTCAGCAGTTCAAGCCCACCAGCTGTTCTGCAAGGGAAAGATGAGGTTTTCTGCTCTTGCAAAGATTTATAACCTCAGAAACCCTGTACATGGTTGCTATGAGTCAGAACTGACTCAACAACACTTAACCACAACAACAACAATGTGTTTCACTGGGGACTCAGGTGGAACAGATAGGTTAAACAGGCAGACTGGAAAAAAACAAACAAAAAACACTGTATTTCCCTACAGGGAAAGCACAATAAACCAACATCACTAGAAAATGGAAGTTGTTAGCTCTGAAACCTGCTTTTCCATGCTCTCACCAGCAGTCAATGAGTCCTCTTCACTCTACATTCTCAGTCGGTACCTTTTGACTGACAATATTTATTTCTCACTTTAGTACTTGGGGAAAAAGCAACAGATGTCTGTCCTGTGGGTGAACTGGATAAGGGCTGCAAAATGCAGTCCCTATAATTGGTTAAGCATTTGCTAATGTAAGTGGCAGAGCCATGTTATGTCTTAGTCGTGTGGCTGACTCAAATTGCAAAGCCACAGCTAATTGGGCTCTTCAAATGTTTCAGTCAATTGATTCAGCTGTAGTTCTTTAGACATGGTCTTCTCCCCTAGCAGAACAGAATGGAGCTCTTTCTAAATGGCTGAAATTACCAGTAGCAAAGCCACTCGTTCATATTACTCCTCTAGTATAGAGACAGCCTGGAATTGCAGGTTGAAATTACAGGTTAAATGGATGCAGTGTCTCTTTTTTCCAAAACGGAAAAACTGAATAACCTGAGCTTGATGTTGTTCTATTTTAGGTAGAGCAGAATGTCTAACTACTGAGCTGATTTCACAACAACTTTTTTTAAACATGTTTATATGCTAGAAACATTTATATGAAGACTTTCTTTGCCTTGCTAAAAGATTCCTCCCCTGAATCTTATTGATGACTAAGAGCTAGGACATTCTCACAGCTCTCCAACTGAGCATCTCTGCTCCACAAGCATGTTGCACATCATTCTTCAGAATCTTCTTGATTAAATCTTCTCAAGCACAGGATTGACCCCTGTGAAACCTCAGAACACTCATTAGCAGAGCCATTTATTTACCAAACCATCTGTGGTATTTTGACTTTCATACCTCCATTCATTGTGTAGATGTGACCTCAGGGCTTCAGCATTGGTTTACTAGGGCTACCACAACAAAATACCACTAACTGAGTAGTTTGTAACAATAGAAATGTATTACCCCACAGTTCTGCAGGCAGGAAGGGCAAATCAGTGTGTCTTCTGTACCATACTCCCTATTAAGGCTCCAAGGGATGATCCTTTTTTGTCTCTCCTGGCTTCTGGTAGCCACAGGCATTCCTGGGTTTGTAGCTGTATCTTCACATGGCTGTCCTTCCTGATGGGCTCTCTGTGCCTCTTCTCTTTTATAAAGATTCAAGGCAAGTTGGATTAAGACTCACCCAGCTCCAGAAAGATCTCCTGTTACCTTAACTAATAACATTTTAAAATACTGTATTTCCAAACAATGTCACACATTTTCTGGGAGACACAATTCAATTTAGGACACACACTAAACAACAAAGGATAGGGAAGAACTTTCATCTAGTTTTTTCCTTTAACAATTTATTTATCCTTTCCTTTTCTCCAACCTCCAGTAGGCAAGCTCAGACTCCTCTGCCTTTTTCACTGGTTGTATAAATGAGCCTGCCTATGACAATGTCTATTCTACTAAGGGAGCACAGCCAGGCTGGTACTGTGACACAGGGGAAAAAACTATAGAGTTTCTGGAAAAAGAGGTGTGATAGATCATATACTTTTCTATCCTCCTGTCCCCTGTCACATCCTCACTGCCCAGCCCAGACACCTTCAGGTGGGTGGGAGCACCACCCCCCACAGTTTTCCCACAGCACAGTGAGGAGGTCCCTGGGAGGAGCCCCATTGGTCCCACAGACTGATCCCTTGGCAGCTTCTTATGATGACTGACTCTGGGACCCAGCTCAAAAGTTGACCTGGGTGGGACCCTTTATACCTGACTTACCTAGCAAGGAAAAAGCAGGCCTCACCATATAGCCCCAAAAGAAAGTCACCAAGACATATGATATTCAAGCTCTCCAAAATGAAAGACAAGGAGGGAATTCTAAAAGTAGCCAGAGAGAAGTGTCAGTTACAAAGGAAAGCAAATCAGATTAAGCTCTGACTATTCATAAAAGTGGCCAGAGAGAAGTGTCAGTTACAAAGGAAAGCAAATCAGATTAAGCTCTGACTATTCAGAACAAACCATGCAGGCAAGAAGGCAATGGGGAGACATATACAAAACACTAAAATAAAAAAAACCTGCCAACCAAGGATCATCTATCCAGCAAAACTATCAATCAAATATGATGGTACAATCAAAATAATCCAGGATAAACAGACTCTAAGAGATTTTATCAAAACCAATCCAGCACTTCAAAACATCCTAAAAGGAGTTATTTGGACTGAAACTAACAAGAACAGACAACAACCAGAGATTGACAAGTGTGGCAACACCACCTGGAACTCAATCAAAAGATAGCAGAGTCCAGAACAGAACAAAACTACAACAATGAATTCAAAGAAGCTGGGAGATCAACCAAAGATCAAAATTATATCAATATAAAAGATGGTATAAACATAACAACAGAAATCCAGGTGGTGAGGATGTCAGGTAGATTACAGGCTACAATAAATTCTCTTAAATGAAGAGAAGAGTTCATAGATGATAAGGTAACCCCAAAGAAAGTTAACGCTTCACAACATACCATGAAAATGAACTTCTAAGCAGATCAAGCAAACATGAAAACTAAGAAGAAACCAACAAGAAATAGCACAAAAAACACAGTCTCAGCACAAGAAGGCATGCAGAACAAAGGAACGAACAGCACTAACAGAAAATTAACTTAATGGCAGCAAATTAATTCA
>NW_006408768.1:2281983-2283083 GCF_000296735.1 Chrysochloris asiatica | reverse complement strand
AATTCACAAAGTTCCTAGAAACAAACGAGAATGAAAACACAACATACCAAAATCTTTGGGACACAAAGAAAGTGGTGCTAAGAGGACAATTTTTTGCAATAAATGTGCACATCCAAAAAGAGGAATGAACCAAAATTAACACATTAACACAGCATCTCCACCAATAAGAAACAGACCAGCAGAGAGAATCTACAGTCACCAAAAGAAAAGAAATAATAAAGATAAGAGCAGAAATAAGTGAGATAGAAAAGAGAAAAACTATAGCAAAAATCAACAGGACAAGAAGCTGGTTCTTTGAAAGGATTAATAAAATTGACAGACCATTAGCAATACTAACAAAAGAAAAGAGGGAGAGGATACAAGTCGTATTAGAAACCACATGGGAGACGTCACTCCAGAACCAAACGAAATCAAAAGGATAATAACAGAATACTATGAACAGTTGTAATCCAACAAATTTGAAAACTTAGAAGAGATGAATATATTTTTAGAAAAACACGACTTATCTAAACTTACTCAGAGCGAGGCAGAAAACTTGAACAGACCCATAACAAAAGAAGAGCGAGGCAGAAAACTTGAACAGACCCATAACAAAAGAAGAAATTGATCAGGTCATCAAAAAACTCCCAACCAAAAGAAGTCCAAGCCCAGAAGGCCTCATGGACAAGTTCTACCAAGTGTTCAGGGAAGAACTGTCACCAATTCTAGTCAAATTATTCCAGAATATACAAGAGGATGGAACACTTCATAATACTTTTTATGAAGTAAGCATAACCGTCATACTAAAACTAGAGAAGGACATCACTAAGAAAGAAAACTACAGACCAATATCCCTCATGAACATAGTCACAAAAATTCTCAACAATATCCTAGTCAACAGAATCCAACAGCACATCAAAAAAATAATACATCATAACCAAGTGGGTTTCATAAAAGTGATGCAAGGAAGGTTCAACATTAGAAAACTGTCAACATAATCCATGATATAAATAAGAAAAAAGAAAATTACCACATGATCAAATAGATTGATGCAGAAAAGGCTTTTGACAAAATCCAACATCCATTCCTGACAAAAACACTCAACAAAGTAGGAATTGAAG
>NW_006408768.1:2265900-2276091 GCF_000296735.1 Chrysochloris asiatica | reverse complement strand
TGCAAAAGATTGAAACAAAACCTTTACCTCACGCCTTATACAAAAACCAACTCAGCATGGATTAAAGACCTAAATGTGAATCCCAGAATTATAAAGACCATCAATGAAAAACTAGGGACAAATGAGAGGGTCCTAATACAGGGCATACGCAGACTACCAACATTTTGAAAATTGCACAAACAAAAGTAGACAAAATAAATGATTGGGACATACTAAAAATTAGCAACGTATGTGCATCAAAAGACTTCACCAGAAGAATAAAAGGGAGCCCACAAATGAGAAAAAAAATCTTTTGCAATGACACATCAGACAAGGGACTAATTTCTAAAATCTATAGGAAACTACAACACCTCTACAAGAAAAAGACAGATAACCCTATTTAAAAATGGTCACTGGACCTGAACAGACACTTTACCAAAGAGTCGGTCCAGGCAGCCAACAAACATATGAAGAAATGTTCACAAGCATTAGCCATTGTTGTTGTTGTTGTGAAGTGCCCTTGAGTCGGTTCCAACCCATAGCGACCCTGAATAGGGTTTCCGAGGAGCAGCTGGTGAACTTGAACTACCAACCTTGCAAATAAAACGGCTTTGCAGTCTGGCGCATTAACCCACAGCGCCACACCAGGCCATTAGAGAGATGCAAATCAAAACAACAATGAGATATCATCTCACACCAGCAATAATAGCAAAGATCAAAAAAAAATAGAGGATGATAAAGGCTGGTGAGGATGTGGAGAGACTGGGACCTGCCTACATTGTTGCTGGGATTGATTGCATGGTCCAACCACTCTGAAAAACAATATAGTGCCTTCTCAGTAGTTTAGAAATAGAGGTACCTGATGATCCAGCAATTCCTCTACCTGGCATTTACCCACAAGAAATATGAGCCATACACAAGTAGATATATGCATAACGATGTTCACAGCAACACTATTTACAATAGCAAAAAGATGGAGGCATTCTAAGTGCCCATCAATGGAAGAATGGATAAACAAAGTTTGGTACATACACACAATGGAAATACTATGCTACCTTGAAGAACAAGGAAGCTGCAAGCCTCCGTATAACATGGATGAACCTTGAGGACATTCTGCTGAGTGAAATTAGTCAATCACAAAAGGAGAAATACTGCATAGGACGATTATTGTAAAAGATTAAGAAAACATACCCACACTAAAAGGGGGGAAAAATTATTTGCTGGTTACCAGGGTTTATGCTTAGGGTAAGAGAAGGGAGGGGAATGTGGAGCACAGGGTAGGAATAGACACAGGGTAGTTTGGGTGCTGGAGTGGGAGTGGGGGGGGGCAATACACTTGAAGGGGGAGGGGAATGGAAGAACAGGCAGATGGGAGAACAGTTAGGCAGGTTTGCATGGGCTAAGTGGGACATAGGTAAATAATGATGTATGCACAACCTTGGGATACAGGGATTGAGGCATGGTTTGAATGGATAAAAGGGGGGAAATGATGTTAAGATGCTTGGCTGTCTTTTGAAACTTCGTTTCCCTTACCTACTATTGTAAAATAGACACTTGAGGGGTAGAGAAAGGATTAGCCAGAAACATCACCATAGAAAGCTTGTAAGTCCCTCTTCAGCCTATAACTGATTGTAATTCCTGTGGAGCTTTTGCATTGCATAAAACCATAGGTGGAATCCTAATCCTCATCCAGAACCTTTTGAGGTAGGAAATTTCCAATGAAAGGGCAAGCAGTTCAGTCTGGAATGGCTAGAAGAACAGAAGATACTTCTTGAAAGAAAAACCAGCAGGAAAAATCAAAAACAATAACAGCAGTCTGATTGACTACTACAAGAACAAGCAAGTCATTCACCTGGGAGCCATGAAGGTAAATGGTCAGGTCCCCTCCAATACTAAGATTCAAGGGGAATACATGAGTAGGCATGTGGGCTTGCTGCTGAGCACCTTGGTCACCAATAAGGGGAAGGGGAGGGGGAACAGCAATGAATTTGTGAGCTAAGTCTGACCACGTTCAATAGACTCCTGTCAACCTGGGTTGAGATATGGTTGGCCAGCAGTATGGCAAGACCTGGGGACTCCTGAGCCCAGGGATAGGGACATGGCCACAGAGGACTAGATGTGTCTGACTGAAGGGTCCTACTGATATGAAGTGAGGGGAGAAGCACAAGAACACCCATACTTGCAGTAGTATGTATAGTACCCATTTGACCTGGTCTCAATGGCTGGATGACCAGAACTCGACTAGAGGAAGAAAGAAAAGGAAAAAAATGCAATCCACTACAATTTAATAAACTTGACCTATGTTTGTGGATGTAGTAGCCCAAAAGAGGGAACGGATCTTTACAGCAAGGATCATTCCCACCTCCTTGGTACACAGGATTGACAGGGATGGACAACTTAGACATTAGCTACCCAAAATGGGGGGTAGGACTACAAAGGCACGGAGTGACTGGCTTACAAGCTATCAAGAGGGAGCCTAGTTTCAGAGGGTGCGGGGTAAAGGTAGAATCTTCACTAAGTGTTTTCCAACCTGTCTGGACAGAGCTGGTGAAAGGAGATGGGGATAAGACTCTTATAGACCAATAATGAATAATTGCTATCAGGACTGATTGTGAGTGTTGCAAATGTAAAAGTAGACATTTTGTAACTAAAGGTGGGGGGTGGCTGATCTTGCAGTCCAGCAGTGGAGCACCTGGGACAATGAAGGGAGAAAAGCTGAGTGTGTGACACTATCCAGAGAAGCAGCGATGCCAGAGATGGAGGCAGAGACAATAACGTGAAGAGAGAGTCTGTGTGTTGATGGCCAGGGTGCAGGCTTGCGGGTGTACCCTTTGGCTGTTTGATGATGCATGCATGGAACTGTAATCATTGCAATGAAACAAAATAAGATAGGATGAATGTAAAGCTAATGTTCTCCCATGTAAACTATCACATAATTCACAATAAAAACTTTTTTTTAAAAATCTACTAAAGGAACCTCTTGCCAATTTGTACATCCCTAGAAGAGCTTAATGTTATCTTATGCCTAGGTTTAAGTGTTCAGATGTCAATTTTTCTCATGAACCTATGACAACTGAACTGCCAGCATTAGAAACAGTATAGTAAAAGTAGGTTTGGGGGCCAGTTGCCCAGCCATGCCTGGAAGGAACATTCTTCAGCATATCCCTTTTGTGGTCATTGTTGTTGTTGTTAAGTGCTGTCGAGTCGGTTCCAACCCATAGTGACCCTGTACAGGGTTTCCAAGGCTGTAAGTCTTTATGGGAGCAGAAAGCCTCATCTTTCTCCCATGGAGCAGCTGGTAGTTTCAAACCACTGGCCTTAAGGTTCACAGCCCGATTTGTAACCACTACACTACCAGAGCTCCTACCAGGTGTTAATGATGTCATATCCTGGGAACTTTAGAGACTGTGAACTTTCCTATCTGCAATAGTACCTCCCTGCTTTCCTTAGGCCCATCATGAATAAGTGACCCATAGCTGCTGCCATCAGGCATGGTTGTGGGAGGAGATTCCTTTGTTCTCTGTGCCCTATAATTCACCACATGAAGACAGAATTCTGGAAATTCATCTATGATTATGATTTCCCTCACCCAGGTGATCTATGCCTTGTGTTTACTGTTTTTTAAGACTTAATAAAGAATTTGTGTATTTATGTCTTTGAAGATGAGGTCTCTCTTTGCCCCTATATCAATTCCCAAGAACAATGGACACGGGTTCCGATTTCTCCACGTCCTCATCAACATTAGTTGCTTACTGTTTTTTAAAGCACACCTCAAACCACTGTTGCAGATTGCCTCTCCCTCTCATTCCCCACCAATACCTGACTTCTTCAGGTCTTCAGGTCTCAGCTTCAACATCACCATACTCATTAAGTACAATCACTATATTATTCTCTCTCTCTTTTCTAAATCACTCACTACCAATACATTTGTTTATTTGCTTTCTGGTTTCTTTGCCTTTCTCACAAACTGTAAGCTAGCTCCACAAGGGAAGAGAGAATCCTTCCTTATTTGCTAATATATATATACAACAACAACAACATATATCAAATCTAGCATATTACCTGGTTTGTTTGTATTAGATACTCCATAAATGTTTGCTAGATTAGTGAGGAAGAGGTCTTTGAATTGGGGTTAATACGGAAAAAGAGCTGGCTTTTCAGAGTTCAGGGCATGGTCAATCATGTTGCTAAATGTGCAAAGGTGACTAGAAAATGACACTAGAGGAAAAGAGATATGAGAAAATGTCAGGTGCATAAGCCTGTTAGAAGCAGACCAGTCTGCATAGAGTTACAGACACTCCCAACAAGGAGAAGCATGAAGTAATCTGGGAAATGAGGCATGTCTTACATGACTTACATCAGCTTGGACCTTATATAAGCTAGAGTGACAAGTCTCAGAGAAAATACTCCGGTCAGCTTTCAAATGCATGTGTTCCAAGGATATAACATTGTGTACTTCCAGACATTTCACACCTATATTATGATATTCTACATTTTCAAAAGAGATATTCCTTGCATTCCTTACAGTACTCTGCCATGGAGATAAGGAATTCACCATGAAATCTGAAAGAAAAGTTTGAAGAGCTCTTCAGAATGCAAGTCCTTATTATCAGAAATAGCATGCAAAGAGTAGCTTTTATCAATTGTGATACTATATAATCCAGTCACTTACTGAAAGCAAGGAGATGGAGCTGAGAATTATCCAAGGACTTGAGGTATTACTGAGAATCTATTTAATTCTATACCTTTTTATTGACACAGAATTAAAACACCAGAACAACAGAATACCTAGTCTGTTAAGAGTCTCCAAGGAGGAATAACTTATGGTGTTTATGGTAAATCCAATCTTTGTCACAGGATCTCTAGCACTATTTCAACACATTAATCCCATAATAAAAAGGCCAGGTGGATGGAACACAATTCGTGTATTCACCAATGTTCAGGTCATAGCCAAGTTGAAACTGATTTGATTAATCTTTATTTCACACTCCAGAGACACAGTGCAGATGTTGGTCAGGAAAATAAGACTGTGGTGATGGTGTTGGGTTGAGTTACTGAGACCAAAGGAAAGCCCTTGACTCACAAAAAGAAAAGCTAACAATAAAACTGGAAAAGGAACAATCTTGGGTTTTATCCCTTTAATATGAAAAGACAGGTTTTGAAGAATTATGTTGGCTTAATCCCCATGATATATATTAAGCTCCTGAGAACAATGGCTTTGGAATCTTAAGGTACAGTATTGTATAGTAATAGCTCACCTGTAAGAAATTGTATACATATCCAGCAATACTCAAGCTCTTTACCCTTCCAATTCACTGACTGTTATTGTTAAGAGCCACTGAGTAGGTTACGAATCATAGCAACCCTATATAGGGTTTCCAAGGAGTGGCTAGTGGGTTTGAACCGCCAACCTTGCTGTGCAAACTGACCTCGTGGTCTGGCGCATTTCCCTGCAGTGCCACACTTGTGGTGGTGGTGGTGATTATGTGCTGTGGAGTCAGTTCCGATGCATAGCAACCCTCGAGGGGGTTTCCGAGGCTATAAATCTTTACAAAAGCAGAAAGCCTCATCTTTCTCCCATCTGACCATGAGATTAGCAAACTGACCTGTAACCAGTATCCTACCAACACCACACTAATGGTTGGTAATTCCACAGTAGTATGTTATGACATGGAGTCCTGTTGTGTCTCTGTAGGTTAATGCACTGGACTTCAAAGTTGTGTGAAACAGAAGGTTGGCAGTTCAAGCTCACCAGCCGCTCCTCAGAAACCCTATACAGGGTCGGAACTTACTCAATGTCACTTACATCATAACATGTTGTTGTTAAGTGTTATATGGATTAAATTCTTTCCCCCAAAGTATGCACAGGAATTCTAACTCCTGTACTTGTAAATCTGACCATGATTAAAAACAGGATTTTTATTTTGTTATTTTAACAAGGTCATACCAGAGTAGAGTGGATCCTAAACCTAATCACTTGTGAGTTATACAAACAGCAGAATAGACACAGAGGCAGACACAGGGGTGGGAGTGGAGTAGGAGAGACAGATACCTAGGAACACCAAAGAACTCCCAGGAACTCCTGAGGCTACTAACAGAAAGGAATTCTTGCATGACTTAAAGTCATGCCCTGAATTTGGACTTGGAGCAACCAGAACTGTGAGAAAATCAGTTTCTATTTTTAAAGTTACCCACATTTGATATTTCTGTACTAGGTCAAATGAAGTTAGCTGAATCAATGTGTTGTGCATAATAAAGAACACAACCCAAAGATCAAGAGGATTAAATTCAGGAAAGTATGTTGAGCAACATTAAAAACCTACCAGACATTTTGTAACAAAAGGAAGGGAGTGGTTGATCTTGCAGTCCAGGAGCAGAGGGCCATCACAGGAGAAGAACAGAGTGAGGCACCCTGTCCAGAGAAGCAGTGAGGCCAGAGATGGAGGCAGAGATGATGATGTGGTGAGACAGAGCAGCTGGGGACTCTAGACTCAAGGAGGGAGAGGGGCTATGTGCTGGTGCAGGGTATAACCTTTGCTTCTTTGAATGGTTATATCCCTGAGTGCTTCAGTGTACATCCAAAAACAAACAAACAACAATAGAGGGATTGGAAACAAATGCTGCTGAATGATGACACATGGAGGGGATTGAAATCATTACAATGAAATGAAATACAATAGGATGAACGTAAAGCTGATGCTCTTCCATGTAAACTATCACTCAATTTACAATTAAAAAAAAAACAACAACAACAACTTATAAAATCAGCGCCTAAAGTCAGGGGCTGTCATACTTTACCCCAGCGACAACTGCTCTTTTTACATGACTTTAAAACCCAGTCTCTACTGTGAGAAAGCAGTTCTGGTAGCGTAGTGGTTACGAATTGGGCTGTGAACTTCAGGTCAGCATTTCGAAACTGCCAGCTGTTCTGCGGGAGCAAGATGAGGTTTTCTGCTCCCATAAAGATTTACAGCCTCGGAAATCCTGTACCGGGTTTGTGACTCCACGGCACATAACCACTACCACCCACCATGAGAAGACCGAATCCTTTCCAGCATTTGAAGATCAGGAAACAGAAGAATTAAGACACCTCTTCAGTCATATAAAAACCGAAAACCAAACTAAATCCTCTGCCATCAAGTAGACTATAATTCATAGTGTTAGGCCTTCTGAGGCTGCAAATCTTTATGAGAACAGATAGCCTCATCTTTCTCTCTTGGAGCAGTTGACGAGTTTGAACTACTGACTTCAAGGTTAGTAGCCCAGTGCTTATCCTAGTATCATCTCACAGGTTCTTGGTTGCTCACCTCCAATCAAGAACTCCCATTCCATCGAAAATGTACAACAGACTCAGATGACTTTTTAGTAGGCAAATACTTCTACTGGTCTCAGTGTAAACACCTTCACAATTTTCACCAGTCTTCACCAAATAGACTAGTAACATCTCCCTTCTCAGGAACTCTGGTTTCAACATATTTAAAGAAAGCTTTATTAATATAGTCACCACTTATCTGTCAGTTTGTTATACTGTGATGGTTTCCATGTTCCTATGATGTTTGAAGCTATCCCACAGTAATTTCTAATTACCAGTGGTGGAGGACAGGTTTCAGCAGAGCTTCTAAATGAAGACTGTCTTCTTGTTGTTCAGTGCTGTAAAGTCAATTCTGACTCATAGCGATATTGTATAGAGTTTCCAGGAGTAGCTGGTAGGTTTGAGCCACTATCCTGTGTTTTGTAGTTCAGAACTGATCCTACAGCATTAGGAGTCCTAAGACAGACTAGAAAGAAGGAAAACATCATCTACTTATGAAAGATAAATTATTAATATAAGAACATTAATAACCATTACTTATGCTACAATTGGCACATTACAGTAGACTTTAAAAAAAAAACAAAAACTCACTAGCATCAAATCTATTGCAATTCATAATAATCCTGTATAGAGATTCCAAAGCTGTATATCTTCATGAGACCAGAAAACCTCATCTTTCTCTAACAGTAGTGAGGCTGGCCCAGGATCGGGCAGTGTTTCATTCTGCTGTGCATAAGGTCACTATGAGTTGGTTCCAACTTGATGGCACCTAACAACAACATATGTTGAGAGGAAGGTCGAAGAAAATAAGGAGGAATTCAGGGGAAAACTACAGGAGCAGTCAACTAAAACAAATAAAGGGTAGGAGACAATACAACACTTTCAAATAGAAATCCAAAAGATTAATAATAAGTCTTCTGTAAGGAGCTCTGGTAGCATAGTGGTTACAAATCGGGCTGCGAACCACAAGGTCAGCAGTTCAAAACTACCAGCTGTTTCACAGGAGAAAGATGAGGAGTTCTGCTCCCATAAAATTTACAACCTTGGAAACCCTGTACAGAGTTGCTATGAGTAGGAACCAACTCCATGGCACATAGCACACACCACCAATAGGCAATACAGTGAAAAGCAATAAAGTATATTTGAATCAATGGAAGCCTGAATAAGCAAATCTTGACGACAATTTCACAATATTAATAAGTTAAAACAATTAGAAAAAAAAAAAGAGAGAGAGAGAGAGATCTGAAGAAAGCCTAAGATCCAAGTGGGACAACATGAAAAGGAAAAATTATATAGCCAGAAAAACTGTGCCTCAAAATTAGAGTTTATCCAGATAAACTTATATTAAAGGAGTTTGTAAGAACCAGACCAACTTTACAAAAAAATACTAAAGGGTATCCTTTGGATTGAGAGCCAGAAACAGAAGACAGCAACTAGAGAAAGACATGGCAATACCACCCAGGATTCAATCCAGGTATAGAAGTATTAAAAGTAAAACAAAGCTACAAAACTGAAAACAGGGGACCACAGATATCAGTTTATGATGAAACAAAAAGAGGGGAAGATGTAGCTATAGAATTTCTACATGGCAAGGAAGTCAAGTAGATTTCGAGACAAAATAGTCTGTTTTAAATTAGAGACGAAGTTAATAAATTATAGGGGAACCACAAAGAAAATTAATATACCTTCACATCATGTCAAGAGGAGGGAAAACCATAAAGATTTAGTAAACATTGAAACAATAGCAAATGAAGAAACTGATAAGAAAATGCACAAAGAAAATTAATTTAGCACATAAAATTATGTGGAACAAAAAAACCCAATCCATTTCACAAAAAACTTACACAGCAAAATGACTATAATCAATTCATACCTATCAATAATCATACTGAACATCAATGGATTAAATTCACCAGTCAATATATAGAGAGTAGTATAATGAATAAGAAAACATGATCCTTCAATATGCTATCTACAAGAGACACAACTTACACACAAAGACAAAAATAGATTTAAAAAATAGAGGTTATAAAAAATATTATCAAGCTGATAGCAATGAAAAATGATCCAGAGTGTCAATATTAATTTCTGATAAAATAAACTTTAAAATAAAAACAAGAACAAGAGACAAATAAGGACATTAATTCATGATTAAAGGGTCAATTGAATAAAAGGTCAAATCATAATTTTCTATGCTTCCAATGAAAGAACCTCAAAATACATAAATCAAACTCTAACAGAACTGAGAAAGACAATAGTTAACTCTACAATAATAGTAGAAGATTTTAATTACACCACTTTAGAAAAAGATAAGAACAATTAGAAAGGAACTCAACAGACAGATTAAACAATATAATCAACCAACTTGACTGCATAGATTTACAGAACGCCTAACCCAGCAACAGCACAATACACATTCTTTTCCAATGCACATGGAACATTTTCTAAAACAAACCAAAACAAGCAAAACAAGCCTCAATAAATATAAAGTTTTTTAAAGATTACCAAATACTATCATGCATCTTCTCAGCTCATGATACATTGTTAGAATCAACAATAGGAAGATCAAGGGGAAAATCAAATACATGGAAATTGAATAACATCCTGCTGAAAAGCTACTGTTTAGGAAGCAAGGCTTAATGATTGATTAGGGAGAAGTGTGGTGCAGACCTCAACCAGCAATAACATAGAATACCAGATCATACAGGATCAGGGGAGCACTCCCACCCCATAGGTTTAACCAATCCTCAGAGATAAAGTTGTGAACATTTTTTTTTTTTTTCTGTTCATTTGTCTCACACTGTCCGCACACCTCCATCTGGTGACTAAAAGCAGTGTCTGAGTGAGTGGACAGTCCCCCATACCCATAGGGTTCCACTATGCATGCACATAGAATTGCT
>NW_006408768.1:2225167-2234915 GCF_000296735.1 Chrysochloris asiatica | reverse complement strand
TTTCTAATGCTGTGTGGATCCTATTAGATTGTTCCTTAAGTGTTTTCCTGACTTTTTCTTTGTTTTCCTCGACCCCTTTTCAGAGTATTTGAATTTGTTTCCATATCATTCTTCTGAATTCTCTCCCAGGCAAATCCAGAACCCCCTCTTCCTCCTCTATAATACCTTTGTCTGCCTCCAGCACATTGTATTTACAGTTCTGTTCTGCTTTTGGATACGTTTCGATAAGTTAATTGTTTCTTATTGGTGATGATTATTCTTATTTTGTTATAATTATGATTGATACAATCAGGAGATAGGCACCTCTTGTTGCCTGTATTATGTATTAGGTGTGTTTAGGGTTTGTCTACGTGGAGGCTGGGACGGGCGAGTGTGCACAGTGCATCAGGGTGTGGCTGGTATGCATGCGGTTCGTTGAGGGGGCGTGGCCGGCATGCTCGGTGTGTCAGGGGGACAGGGCCTGCACTTGGAGTGTGGCGGGGACTGGGTTTGTGCTAGCGGCACATCGGGGTTGTAGCTCAGTGTGTCGGGGGCGGGGCCAGGGCATGTAGCATCAGGGGCAGAGCCAGTGGAGCATTGTTTGGTGCATCAGGGGGTGGGGCCGGCTCTTGGAGTGTGGTGGCCACCAGGTTAGTGGCGGGGTGGTGGTGGGGTCGGCGGTGGCGCAAGGTTCAGCGAGGGAGCACGTTGGTGAACATTTCAAGGGGGAGTGCATTGTGAGAATGCTGCTCCAACGGGCTGGGTGGGAGGCTGCTCGGGTGGAGGGGTGGGGGGCTAGGTGGAGTCCGCACCTGATGACGTCAGAGGGTCATCTTGCTTCTCCTGCTCTCTGAGCCCTGGTTAAAATTGGTTTTCCTGCCTACTTTCACCCTAGGGCAGAGAACCCTCCTCCTCTTCCCCATTTTTTTTTCTTTTTTCTGTGTCCTGGGGCTTTGTCTGCTTGCGATTCCGCGCTTTATGGGAAATGCAGCTCTCCGTATGAGCTGATTCCAGCCCCGCCCTCAAAGCTCTACAGGGGTAAGGGCAGTCACTGCCCACAATGGTGGGCAAAAGTTCAAAATGCCAGATATTCCTCTGTGGTGTATTTTTTTTAAAAAGTGAGTCCAGGAGTTTGATGGGCTGAACTTTATGGTGGTGGGAAGGTTCTGAGTCTGTTACAGGACGTCCTCCTTCGTGAGGTCTCCCTCGTTTTCCCTGGGGCCCCTCTTACCCGTGTCGTCTTGCCACAGTGGGGTACCGGAACCTGTCCTGAGAAAATAATTTTTGCAATGATATCTCAGATAAGGGAGTAATCTCTAAAATTTATGAAAGATTACAACACAGCTATAAGAAAGAGCCAACAACCCAATTTAAAAATTGGCACAAAACAAAAAAAGACACTTCACTAAGAAAGACATTCAAGCAGCTAACAAACATGAAAAAATGTTGATGATCATTAGGCATAAGAGAGATGCAAGTCAAAGCAATGAGATATCATCTTACACCCGGGAAGTTCAACAAAACAGAAAACAATAAATGCTGGCAAGGTATGAAGTGACTGGGACCCTCCTCCATTACTGGTGAGACTGTAAAATGGTGCAACTACTGTAGAAAAAAGTATGACACTTCCTCAAACAGTTGGAAAAAGAAATACTTTATGATCCAGCAATCCCTCTGCTTGGTATATCTCCTCCAGGAATAAGAACCATGACACAAGTAGACATATGTACATCCATGCTCACCATAGCACTGTTTATAATAGCAAAATGATGGAGACAGCCTAAATGCCCATCAATGGAAGAATGGATAAACATACTTCGGTATGTACACACAGTAAAGAATAACAATGAATCTGTGAAACACCTCATAATATGTATGAAGTTGGAAGACATTACGCTGAGTGAAATTTTAGTCATTTACAAAAAGACAAATATTGTATTAGACCACTATTGTAAAAACTCAAGAAAATGTTTTCATGCTAAAATAGTCATTCTTTGGAGGTTGCCAGGGATGGAAGGGAAAGGAAAGCAATTCACTGACTAGAGGATAGACGCATTAACTTTGGTGAAAGGGAAGGCAATACAGAGTAAGAGGGAGGTTGCCAGAAGAATGACGAAGACAAGTTAAGACCCAGGGAGGTATGCCAGGGCTAAAGGGGATATAATCGAATAGTGTTAGATATGCAGCCTTGAAACAACAGTGTTCTTAGGTAGATACATGGACAGATAGATACACAGTCTGAACAGGTATGGGAGGAAGAATTGGAGTATGCCCACAAATATATAAGGATTTGAAAGAGGGTATTTATGCATGTATACTCTGAATGGAGTCCTGGTTAATGTGCCAGACTTGCAAAGCCGTTTATACGGCAAGGTCGGTGGTTCAAGCTCACCAGCTGCTCCTTGGAAACCCTATATAGGGTTGCTATGGGTCAGAATCAACTCTACAGCACTTAACAAAAACATACTATGAATGCGGTGGAGTATACAGAGGACAAAATGATGAAAACTTCTTAGATATTATCAAGTATCTTCAAGCAATGAATTGCTGCACCTAAGGGCTCAAGGTCATAACTTCAGGGGGCACCATTGTCAATTGGCATAACATAGTCCACAAAGACAATGTTCTACATCCTACTTTGATGAGTAGGATCTGAGATCTTAAAGCTGCCATTTAAGGTGAAAATATGAGCTGCTGTCTAAGTAGAAAATATCAGTCTCTCCATATACAACAGAAAAAAGAGTGATGGAAATTGAAGATGCTTGGAATCAATTAATCCAATAGACTAATGGAACATGTAAACATCAATCTCCACTACTCTGCCACCAGAAGAATTAGGTGGTGCTGAGCTACCATTACAGACTGCTCTGTAAAGGATATTAGAAGGTCCCGAATGGAGTGGGAGAAAATGTGGAACAAAACTCAAAATTATAAAGAAAGACTGGGCTTATTGATTATACAGAGACTGGAGGAACCCAAATCTATTGCCCTTGACTACCCTTCAGGAGGTCTAGAAAGGGACTCACCCTCATGGCACAATTTTCAGCCAAGTAGTAGATAAGTATATAGAGGATGGTGGGGGGGGGTGGGGAACACTAGTAAAATATGCTCACTATAGAATGGTCAGTCATCCAACATCAAAAGGACAACGTCTACCAAAGGACAAAGTTGGAAAGAGTTGGGAAGGGGGGTGGAATGGAACTAGGAAGCACAGGTAGGAAGTGGGATAATTGTTGCATGGAGGGGATTGCCATCATTGAGATGAAACAAAGTATATGATTTTTTTTTTAATGTAAAACTGACGATCTTGTCTGTAAATCTGCACTCAATTCACTATAAATAAATAAGGATTCTGACTGATTAAAAAAAAAAAAAAGAATGCTATAAAATGGAATCATTTAGAGTGATAAGGCTGAATGGTCCCCCAAGAATTAGATTAATGATGTTTTTCATGGCAAAAAGGATATTGCAATTGTGATTAAATTAAGACTGTTGAGGTGGGAAAATCATCTTACATTATCTGGGCAGCCCAGTATAATTACAAAGGTCTTCATAAGAAGGAGACAGGAGGGCAAAAATCTAGTAATAGAATATGTGACAACAGAAGCAAGAGTTTAAAGTGATGCCAGGAAGGGATCACAATGGAAAATAGCAGGCTACCTTTACAAGCTGAAAAAGACAAAGAAACCAATTCTCCCCTTAAAGCCCTGTCAATGAACCATCCTTTCCAAGACCTTGACTTTAACCCAGTGAGTTTGATTTTGAACTCCTGACTTCCAGAAAGGTTAGATAATAAATATGTTTTGTTTAAACCACTAAATTTGAAGTAAATTGTTACAGCAGACATGGAAAGTGAATACAGTATATAACCTCTTAGAACTGACTTTTGCCACTAAAATTCCTTTGAAATTCATCAAAGTTATAGGTATCAATAGTTTGATTCATCTTCTAAGTAGTATTGCGTGGTGTGAATGTAACTTTTTTATTTAACCGGTCACCTATTGAAAGGACATCTGGATTATTTCCCCTTTGGAACTGTTACTAATAAAATTGCAAAATGCATATATGTACACATGCCTGTGTAAACTTGAATTGCCATGAATTTCTCTGGGATAACGCCCAGGAGTGCAATTGCTGGGATAAGGAGCTCTGGTAGCGTAGTGGTTACGAATCGGGCTGAGAACCTTAAGGTCAGCAGTTCGAAACTACCAGCTGCTCCGCGGGAGAAAGATGAGGCTTTCTACTCCCGTAGAGATTTACACCCTTGGAAACCCTGTACAGGGTCGCTATGGGTCGGAACCGACTCGACGGCACTTCACAACAACAACATAGTCATTGGATATTTAGTTTTATAAAACCCTTCCAAACTACTTTCCAGTGTGCATTCCCACTAGCAATGTAGAGTGATCCAGTTTCTCTGCAATCTCACCAGTATTTGCTGCCATTACTACTTTTTATTTTAGTCATTCTGACAGATACATACTGACATATTATTTGGGTTTTAATTTGCATTCTCATAATAGCAAATGAGAAGACTTATTAATTGCCTATGATATGCAGATGATATGACCTTGCATGCTGAAAATGAAGAGGACTTAAAACACTTACTGATTATGATCAAAGACTACAGCCTTCAGTATGGATTGTACCTCAATGTAAAGAAAACAAAAATCCTTACAAGTGGACCAATAAATAACAACATGATAAATGGAGAAAAGAATAAAATTGTCAAAGACTTCATTTTGCTGGATCCACAGTCAACACTCATAGAAGCAATAGTCAGGAAATTAAACAAATTCTTGCATTAAGCATATCTGTTTGTTGCACAAGACCTCTTTAAAGTATTCAAGAGCAAACATGTCAGTAGGAAGACTAAGGTATACCTGACCCAAGTCAAGGTATTTTCAATTGCTTCATATGATTGTGAAAGTTAAGCAATGAATATGGAAGACCATTATATAATATATAAGATGAATTTGAATTATGATGGTGAAGAAGAAAATTTAAAGTACCTGGACTGCAAGAAGAACAAACAAATCTGTGTTTGAATAAGCACAGCCAGGACACTCCTCAGAAGCCTGGATGGCGAGACTTTGTCCTTCATACTTTAGACATGTTATCAAGAGGGACCAGTCTTTGGAGAAAAACACCATGCTTGGTAAAATGGAGGATCACTGAAAAAGAGGAAGACCCGAATGAAACAGACCAACACGGTGGCAACAACGAAGGACTCCAATGTATCAACAATTGTGAGGATGTTGCAGGACTGGGCAGTGTTTTGTTTTTTTGTGCATAGAGGCACTGAGTCAGAACTGACTCAACAACACCTAACAGCTAATAGCTAGGAGTCCTGGCATGGCGCTGTAGGATAAGCACTGGACTACAAGTCATAAGGTTGGTAGTTCAAACCCATCAATGCTCCTTGGAAACCCTATATGGTAGCTATGAGTTTGAACTGACTCAGCATCACTTAACAACAGCAACAATAGCTAATAAACAAGTCCTTGGATGTTGCAAACAGTTAAGCACTTGACTACTAGCCAAAAGGTTGGTGATTCAAACCTACCCAGAAGTAATCTGCTTACAGAGGCCACAGCCTTAGAAACCTGTGGAATGAAGTTCCATTTTTCACATATGGGGCCTTCTGAGTCCAAACTAACTCAATTTCAACTAAGAACAACAATGGCTAAGTTAAGCAGTTTTACCTCTTCAGTGAGATAGACGTCTATTTGTGTGGTTTTTTGCCTATTTTCGGAATGAATTTTTTAAAGAACTTTCTTTATATGTTTTACCTACTAGTTCTTTATCAAATATGTGGTTTTCAAATATTTCCCCCAGTCTATTTGCTTGTATTTTCATCATGTTAGCAGAGTCTTTTACAGAGCAAGTGTTCCTAGTCTTTATGAAGTTGAAATTATCCTATTTTCTTTTGTGGATCATGTTTTTCAGTGTCAAATCTACTATTTTACTGCTTTAGATTCCAAAGACATTCTCCTTTTTCTCTAAAAGGTCTATTATTTTCATTTAAATCTATGATACAATTTGAGTTGATTTTGGTGAACTTTCAGTGGAGGTTTCTGTTTTTAGGGTATAGATGCCCAGTTGCTCCAACATGACTTATTTAAAAAGCTTTCTGCCTCCATTTAAATGTTTTTGTACTTTTATCAGAAATCAGAAAAGCATTATTTGTATGGCTTATTCCTGGATTCTCTACTATTTCCCACTGATCTATGTGTGTATCGCTCTGCCAATACCACACTGTTTTGGTTACTGGAGCTCTATGTTGTTGATGTTGTTGTTGCTAAGTGATGTAGAGTTGGTTCCGACTCATGGTGACCCTGTATGAGGTTTCTGAGGAGTGGCTGGTGAGTCTGAACCACTGGCCTTGTGGTTCAAATGACCTTTTGGTCTAGTGTTTATCCTATAGCGCCACACCAGGACTGTAGCTCTATGTTGTTGTTGTGAAGTGCCGTCGAGTCAGTTCTGACCCACAGCGACCCTGTATATGGTTTCCAAGGAGCAGCTAGTGAGCTTGAACTTCCGACCTTGCAGCTCAGACGGCTTTGCAATCTGGCACATTAACCCACAGCGCCACACCAGGACTCTATAGTACATCTTAATCAGACAGAATGATTCCTTTCTCTTCACTCTTTCATGTCCAGATTGTTTTTAATTCTTGTAATGTTTGCACCTTTCCATATCCAATATACATCCATCAGTTTTTCATACTGTGGTGGTCTACATGTTGTTTTGATGCTGGAAGCTATACCATCAGTATTTCAAATACCAGCAGAGTTACTGGTGGTGGACAGGTTTCAGCAGAACTTCCAGAAAATGACAGACTAGGAAGAAAGTACTGGAAACCTACTTCTGGAAATTAACCAGTAAAAACCACATGGATTACAAAGAACATTGTCCTTGCTTGTTTTAGACATGTGACCATGAAGAAGCAACCCTTGGAAGACAATATCATGTTTGTTAAAGTAGAGAGCCAGTGATGTCACAGGAAACCTTTGTTGAGATGGATTGACACCATAGCCCCACTGATGGACTCAAAATAGACTAAATTATGAGGATTAAGCAGGATCAGGTATCATTTTCTTCTGTTGTACATTAGGTTTCCATGAGTTGCAGTCAACTCAATGGCAGCTAACAACAACACCTGTCTACATAAATTTTAGAATAAACTTGTCTTTATCTATAAAAAGGGAACATGTGGCTCTGTTGGATGAGCACGGCACTGCAAACCACAAGGTCAGAGGTTTCAGCCCACCAGCCACTCCAAAGAACAAAGATGATACTTTCTGCCCCCTTAGATTTATAGCCTTGGAAACCTTATACAGGATCACTATGAAATTGAACCTTCTTCATGGCACTTAAAACAACAATGACATACCTATAAAAATATTTTGCTGAGATTTTGATAGGAATTTCAAAGAGCCCTGGTAGCGTAGTGGTTATGAATCAGGCTGTGAACCTCAAGGTCAGCAGTTCAAAACTACCAGCTGTTCTGTGGAAAAAAGATGAAGCATTCTGCTCCCATAAAGATTTACAGCTTTGAAAACCCTGTACAGGGTCGCTATGAGTCAGAATCAACTCCTCAGCATACAGCCACATAGATTTAATGAAACCTACATTTTTGGAAATTTGATATCTTTACTACGCTGAATCTTCCAATCTGTGAACAAGATATGTCTATCTATATCTTCTTTGACTTCTTTAATCAGCATCTTAAAATTTTCAGCATATAGATCTTATATATTTTATATCTATGTAATTCATTTCTCTGGAGTCATTCTAAGCGGTATTGTGGTTTTCATTTTAGTTTCTGTATGCTTATTGCTAGCCTAGCGACATGTGATTAATGTTTTTATATACTATAACCTTGCAAAATTCACTTATTAATTCTAGAATTTAGAAGATCGACAATCATGTTATCAAAATAATGACAGCCAGCTGTGGGTAAATGCACTGGACTGCAAAGTTGGTTTGAACAACAAGGTCAATACTAGCAGTTTAAGCTCACCAGCTGCTCCTCAGAAACCCTATACTGGGTCACTATGGGTCTGGACTGACTTGACAGCACTTAACAACAGCAACATGAACTTTTTAGGCAATCAGAAAATCCTAATCAGAAGCCTAATTAGAAGAGTTTAGATCACATTATGGTTTCAGAAGACAAATAATTGGTCTAAAAAGTCTAAGGAAGAGTTTTTTTTTTTAAGGGGTACTTATCTCCATTCAAAAACATCATCAGTTTTTCTCTTTGTTGAGCTGATAGCTATGCGTTAAGCTGTAAAAATAGAGTGGAACTGATTCCCAGAATTGAAACTAGCCCCCTGTGAAGCATGAGTCATGTTATTCTGTTTCAAGGATCAACTTCGAAATTAGGCTTTCATTTTGCAAGTGTTTATTACTTCTGCATTTTAAATGCATCCACTACCAGCTAAGGAATCCTGCAGTTTCAAAGACTATTCTCATCTGAATAACCAAAATGAATCAATCATGATCTCTTCTCTGGAGATCATGGGCAGAGGAAAGACTCATTCATCTCTAATGTACGGTCCTTTAAACAGCGAATTTCTGGGGCCATGCTTCTCATTACATGGGTTTCAGAGCAGAAAAAAACACTCTATAAGGGAGTCAAACCTTAGTCTCTTTAACTTTAGGATTAACAGTGGAGAGCCAAGGACTAAACGTGTCCCAGAGTCAATGCTTTTATCAAAAACAGAAACAAAACTCCAACATTTATCCTGCAAATTCAACCACCAAACCAAATTTCCTCTTTTTAATTTCCACTATGTCTTTCCACATAATTACATTAATATCTCACTGTACTTATGACACATGGCATTGGCTAAAGAACTGAACATAAAATGCTCTGCCTGAGAAAGCAAATGCTTAGAACAGCCATTTCAGTAGGATTAAGAGGTAATCTTAAACACTTTGAATCCTGGTTTATACCTTAGGGAGGATACAGGGCTGCATCCCAGAACTCAAGGGAAGGTATACCACAAGTCCAGGGAACAACGGAACTAGGATTTGGAAAATGAGATTCCCTCTTGTTATCTCTTCTCCAAAAAGTCCACTTGAGATTTTGCTCCCTACTAGAATGTCTTTTACTGCTCTGGAACCCATGTAATGAGAAACATACCCCCAGAAATTCACTGTTTAAAGGAGCATACACTGGAGAAGACTGGGTCTTTCCTCTGCCCATGATCTCCAGAGACGAGACTGTGATGGATTCCATTTGGTTAGGAATCTACCCTTGAACAAAAAAATTTAGGAAAGGGGAGTAGAAGAATATTATACAAAAAGACTCAGAAATTACTAAATTGTAGCGTAGTTGTTACAAATCGGGCTGTGAGCTGTAAGGTCAGCAGTTTGAAACTACCAGCTGTTCCGTGGGAGAAAGATGAGGCTTTCTGCTCCCGTAAAGATTTCCAGCCTCGGAAACACTGTACAGGGTCGCTATGAGTCGGAACCAACACATAACAACAATAACAAAGCTAGAAAGAAATTCAATAAAGTCTGCAAACTAAATGCTGTCATTGTTGTTGTCAGATGCTATCGAGTCGGAACCGACTCATAGTGACCCCATGCACAGCTGAACGAAACAATGTCCGATCCTGGGCCAACCTCACTACCGCTGCCACACTTGAAGCCATCAATGATGCCACCTGGCTGATCCATCTCATTGGGGTCTTCCTCTTTTTCTCTGACCCTCCATCTTACCCAGCATGACATCCTTCTCCAGCCACTGTTCCCT
>NW_006408768.1:2218318-2221712 GCF_000296735.1 Chrysochloris asiatica | reverse complement strand
ACTAGGCAGTGTCCCCCCGTCGAGCTGGTCTCCAGACACCTCTCACCCCGCCGCTCCATGGTCTGGGTTTCATTTAACATCTCCACCAGGTCTGCACAGTTGTCGCACATCGTTCAGCCGCTGCCCCCTCCATTAGCTCAACTAAGTAGATGGATTTTAATATTTCCATTATAAAATTGAAAATAAAAACTTCCAAATTGTCTATTAAGTCAGTTTAGTTATGTGACAACAATGACAAGGTTGAGTTTACCATGCTATCAAACCTTTCAAGTTTAGACCCATAACCCAATAGTCCAGCCATCGTTTCATTTCTGCACTAAAATTGCAGTACTTGAAAATCAGAGTATTCTAGTTTTTTCCTGAGTGGTTCAAGAAATATAGACAAATTTAGTGCTCTGATAAAACTGGCAACCAAGAGGAGAAAAAGATTACTGATAATTATCATAGATTATGATTTCAGCCCTCTTTCCAGGATGTTAATGTTTTAGGTGGGGTTCTCTAGAGAAGTAAAAATAGCCAAACTTATATATGTATATACAGAGAGGGATTTATCTCAAATAAATGGATCACAAAGTTGTAGAGACTGGCAAGATCTATGTGCTTGAGTCAGACGTCAAGCTGGAGGCTTTTCTTGATTCACATAGCTTCAGGGGCATGAAGCAAAATTGGCAGGCAAAACAGTAGGCTCTGAGTTCAAGTCCTAAGACCCAGAGGCCAGATATTGACAAGCCAGGTGCAGGATCAAAAACCACAGAGCAATTTGCCACATCATCCATATATATTGGTCTCAAGCATATCCTTGAATCCTTCCAACTGACTGACCTCAGCAGATGTCATCATATTGTTTGTTATTTAACACCAAGTCAGTTCTGACTCATGGCAACACTGTATGGCATTTCAGAGGCTGTAAATACTTACAGGAGCAGAAAGCCTCATCTTTCTCCTGAAGAGCAACTGGTAGATTCGAACTGCTGACCTTGCAGTTAGCAGCCCAGCTAGTAATTCATTATGCTACCAGGGCTCTATGATAACATCATGAAAGTGATCATGTCATGTTAGATCTCATCATAGCGGTTTTACATTATTACACAACTGCAAAACTACATCACAGCTGTGCCAAACCACTGAGAACCATCGTCCAGCCAAGTTGACACATAATCTTAACCATCAAAAGGACCAAATAAAATAACATATGAAATGCCATGCAATTAGTCATAGAATAAGATTTTTGACTCAGAATATTAAACAAACCTATTTCAGAACCCTAGCTGAGGCTTTCCATTTATTTACATTACTGTAGAAAGAGATTAAAAGACAGAAGAAAGGTGTATCTTAATAGCTAAAATTTTCAGAAGATGACCTTTTAGGCAATGCTTCTGGATTTTGGACACATGGAATTGAAGACTAGCTCCCTGACCTTTGCTGCTAACATTATCTTGTTTTCTCCTAACCAGTATGAAGCACCACTTCCCCAGGTGGTGCAAATGGTTAACATGCATAGCTTCTGACAGAGAGGATGGACATTAGAGCTCACACTGAGCCACCTCAGAAGAAAGGCTTGACAATCTACTTCTGAAAAATCAGCCGCTGAAAATGGAACCCAGTTCTACTCTGCCACAAATGGAGTTGTCATGAGTCACAGCCGACTCCATGAAATTTGATTTTTTATAGATTCCAGCATTCCCACTTCTCTCCTCCACAGCTCATAGGATATACCTGGGTGAACAGAAGTCAAATGTTCCCTCTGTGAATTCATGCAACTCCCAATTAGTGCAAATACTGCAATTTTATAAGTACCTTGTAAAAGCCCCCCCCCCACCCCACACACACACAAAAAGTCAACAACCTGCCTTTGAGATTTTGCCTGAGACTGAAAGGACAGTCCTATTGATGAGCTCCATCATATTTGTCCTCAATCATGGTGAACTGCCCTTGTTTATTTTTATTCTCCTTAATAACTGATATAGCTCCGAGAAGTTCTGAAATGAGAAAAGCCAACCAAAAGCCATTTCATGGTAATGCCATCATTAAAAGCAGTTGCTGTTATTTGTCTATTAAGATGCATCCTACAATGAAAATGCCCAACGAATCAGCCTATGTCTGTTTATTATCAACACAGTTACTCTGTATTTATTCTACTATATTAGTTTAACTGGGATATTATTGATAAGTGCATGTTTCCAATGAGAAAGGAATGAATGTCCAGCTAAATCACCACAAATAATTTATATATAGTTTTTTCCTATGAAGATCATAAACAATTTATATGCCATTTGCTTACCAAGGACAGGACTTTTAAAAAAACTAAAATACAAAGAAAGGTACATTGATTTACAGGAAATTGTTCCTTTCCACACAAAATCATCATTTACAAATACTATTTCAGAGGCCAGATTTCAGGAAGTCTTATGTTTTTGTTTTGTTTTGTTTTGCTAGTTCAATATGTCACTTACTGTGTTAGTATTTGTTTATAAACAGTTTTTTTGGGTTTTTTTTCAAAGTCAAGGATTCAAAGTTGACAAAAATATGTGTTTTAAATCGTTTCAAATGAGCAGCATCGAATTCAGTATTAGGGCTCACTTCCAGTGGGGGAGGGAAATCTGTTTCCTAAAACTTCATAGAAAAACAGGAGAGAAGCTTGGAATGGTGAAGGAATAAAGGGAGTAGCCATTTAGGAGGTTAGCACCATTTTCCTCTGAAATGGCATTGAGTCTTTCTCAAACTAGAAAGAATAGTCATGTCCCCATCTCCTTTAATGTGACAACGTTAAAAAACAAACAAAAATCTTTCGGTTTTGGCAGCCACAGGGCAGAGTCAGGTAGGACAGGCTCCATGGAGAAGGGACAAAAACCCAGAGAAGCTGCTTTCACAGAGGATCAGAGCAGAAATAAATTAGATAGAAAACAGAAAAACTATAGAAAGAATCAACAGGACAAGAAGTTGGTTCTTTGGAAGAATTAATAAAATTGACAAACCATTGGCAAGCCTAACAAAAGAAAAGAGGGAGAAGACACAAATATCATGGATTAGAAGCCACATGGACGATGTCACAACTGAACCAAAGGAAATCAAAAGGATAATAACAGAATACTATGAAGAGTTGTACTCCAAAAAATTCGAAAACTTAGAAGAGATGGATGCATTTTTAGATAAGCACGATCTACCTAAACTCACACAGAGTGAAGTAGAAGACTTGAACAGATCCATAACAATAGAAGAAACTCCGAACCAAAAGAAGTCCAGGTCCAGATGGCTTCACTGGTGAGTTCTAACAGATATTCAGGGAAGAGTTGTCACCAATCCTGCTCAAATTATTCCAGAATATAGAGGATGATGGAAAACTCTCCTAATGCATTTTAGGAAGCAAGCATAACCTTTATAACAAAACCAGGGA
>NW_006408768.1:2212549-2215005 GCF_000296735.1 Chrysochloris asiatica | reverse complement strand
AAACCCAGAATTTTCCATTTACCATGCTCAGACTTTTATTGCCTAGAATATTTGTAGATCTTAAAATGTCCCATAGGTCATGGAAGAAATGAGCCTTCAATGACACGTATCTAAAATGTATTCAAAAGCTATTTTTTCAGGACCCAGTTGAGTTCTTGATTTAAGGCTGATGCATTCTCTGAGGAGAATTAAAGAGCCAGGATAGCCAGTCTATTTCTTCTCACCTCTGCACTTTCCCATCTCCTTTCAGCTTCATCTGAGATGACATTGCAATCCAGCCAGGACATTTTCCCATTTCCAACTCTTCTAAACCAAGGCTTTATTGCTAGGAAAGATTTTTTTTTTTCCTTTTGGAGAAAGACTCCAAGAAGTAAAAATACATTACTAACACAAACACATAAGGGCATTTGCTCATCTGCATAGAGTGTGCCTGCCTACTGTGCTTGCTGAGAAATGTGGTGTGTTGTTGTTTTTTGTTATGTGCCGTGGAGTTGATTCCAACTCATAGCGACCCTGTACAGGGTTTCCAAGGCTGTAAATCTTTACACGAGCAGACAGCCTCATCTTTCTCCCGCGGAACAGCTGGTAGTTTCAAACTGCTGACCTTAAGGTTCGCAGTCCAATTCGTAACCACTATGCTATCAGAGCTCCTTCAGAAATGTGGTATAGAAAAAGCAAAATGGTAGGAAGTGGGAGGAGGGGAGGTAATTTTACTAGCTGTTTTGTCTTTTCTTTTAGGTTTCAAAGAAAAATATTCAATAACCAATGTATGTGTAATTCAACGATGCCTAGTGCCTTCCTGGAAGCCCCATATTAGTCAAATGTGACTGAAAAACAATGTAGTTTTGAAATTCTATGGAAGATGATTAAGCTAGGAATGGCATTTCCTGCTATATGACTGGGATGCTGGTGACTTAGGTTACATTTGCCTTTGCTTCAACTAAATAACCATTTACTGAATTGAAAAGAAAAAGGACATCAATTACTGGCTTTGATTCAGAGAGCTTATTTTTCATTCACATTGCCCTGAAAATAAGGTTTGATCTCGGTTTGCTTCTAAATCAGTAAGTTACTATGCTTTACTCCCCTGTGTCATAGCTCAGCATTGGAAAACACAGGCAGAAAGGAAGGCAATATTGGTATCTTTACTTTATTTAGAACTTAAAAGACACTCCCCCTCTATTATGGAATGAATTGTGCCCACAAAAGGTATATTAAAGTCCTGACCGCAGGTCCCTGTGAATGAGAACTTGTTGGGACATTAGACCTTTAAAGATGTTATCAGTAAACCTGCAGTCATACTAGAATAAGGTGAGTCCTAAATCCATGGAGTGCTGTTCTTATAAAAGAGGAGACAAGATACAGACATAGAGAAAAGTGGCCACATGAAGAACAGGAGGAGATTGCAGAGAGAAATCTCCAAGCATTATCAGAAACCATCAGAAGCTAAAAAGAGGCAAGGAAGAGTCTTTCTGAAAGCCTTCAACGAGAGCTTGATTTTAGACTTCCAGGGTCCAGAACTTTAAGAGAATCAATTTTTGTTGTTTAAATTCAGTTTGTGGTCATTTATAAAAGAAAATTTAAGGAACTCTTATTCAGATCTCTAATTCCATCCTTTGCAGGGTTCATTGCCAATGCTACCATAAAGAGAAAAGTCAAGGAAGGCATTTGCTTCCACATGACAAAGAAATATCTTCTATGTTCTTCTACTGCAGACATTGCTTCTGATCCATGGCTCATTTGGTTTACTTGGTCCTTCCCAGAACTTTATTCTGCTCCTGCTGCTGCTGCTGCTGTGTGCCATGGAGTTGGTTCCAACTCATAACGACCCTGTACAGGGTTTCCAAGGCTGTAAATCTTTACGAGAGCAGAATGCCTCATCTTTCTCCTGCGGAACAGCTGGTAGTTTTGAACTGCTGACCTTGTGGTTCACAGCCAGATTCGTAACTACTACACTACCAGAGCTCCTTTATCCTATATATTATGATTTCTCATCCTATATGTGAAAAATTGATCATTTCACAAGAAATTCACCATTTGGCTTAACTGTTCATAATTCAGACAATGTATTTGGTTGGGAAGGAAAACAGGAGGATTTGTATTTGTTCCAGTTTAGTTTTTGGTTTTGGTTTTACTCCAAATTAAGTAGATTGGGATTTGGGGATTTTATCGTCCTACATTTGCATGCAAACCATACATTCCACTTCCTTCATCCTGTTTGCTACTCTTCCACCCTTGGTGCACAAACAGGCTAACATATATTCCTCTGTCATTTCTCTTCTCAATTTTCACTACCAAACCCAGTCATGGATATTTGTTGATCTTATAACTGTTGTAGTTTATGAACTTCCTGCCTCCCTGAAGATTCTGAGATTCTGTAAAGCCATTTTCAGATACCTCCTTTGACCATGTTGTTGTTGTTGTTAAGTGCCATCGAGTCGGGTCCGACCCATAGC
>NW_006408768.1:2211838-2212449 GCF_000296735.1 Chrysochloris asiatica | reverse complement strand
ACCCTGTACAGGGTTTCCGAGGGTGTAAATCTTTACGGGAGTAGAAAGCCTCATCTTTCTCCCGCGGAGCGGCTAGTAGTTTCGAACCGTTGACCTTAAGGTTCGCAGCCCGATTCGTAACCACCAAACCCTTATTACAATGTCCTTCACAGTTTCCAATTTTGTTTCTTTCTGATATTTCCTACTTTCTCTTAGGTTTAAGTAGCATATGCTTACATTAGCATCCTTTCATGTCAAGTCTTTTGCTCTTTAATTCTCCATTTAACTAATTTAAACTCGAAAATTCCTAGGATTCTCTCTATTATCCCAGACAAGTCTTTCTTTTACATTATCCACTAAGCCACTGTAGGAAATAAATTTGTTTCTATGTTCTTCATTTTAAAAATAAAACAGCTGAAAGCAGAGACTGAGCACAGCATCAAGCAAGAGGTAAGCAAGGATTCCAGCTTGATCCTCACTTGTAGTTGTATTGTAACACTGGAATCAGCTCTCTACTCAGCCATTACAAGTTCTCCATTGGGCTTCTATGAGTAACAGTAGCTACTAGTCATAAATATTAATACGATGAGTAACAGCAGCTACCAGCCATAATATTAGTAATCATTTTAATA
>NW_006408768.1:2209897-2211683 GCF_000296735.1 Chrysochloris asiatica | reverse complement strand
GAAAAAGAGGAAGACCCCCAACGAGATGGATCAGCCAGGTGGCATCATTGATGGACTCAAGTGTGGCAGCGGTAGTGAGGTTGGCCCAGGATCGGACATCGTTTCGTTCTGCTGTGCATGGGGTCGCTATGAGTCGGTTCCGACTCGATGGTACCTGACAACAACAACAACAACAGTATATTATATATTTCATTATATATATATATTTGTCTCTCAGTGGTGCAAATGGTTAAGCACTTGATAACTAGCTAGAAGGTTGGCAGTCCAAACATACCCAGAGAACTTATTCAACAGGCCTGACAATCTGCTTCTGAAAGGTCCCAACATTGAAAATTCCATGTAGCAGCTCTATTCTGCACATATAAGGTTACTATAAGTCAGAACTGTCTCCATAGAAATTAACAAGAACAGCATAGTATATATGTTGTTAGTTGCCATTGAGTCAGTTCTGTCTCATAATGATCCTATGTATTACATAACTAAATACTGTCTAGTCCTTAGTTATCCTTACAACTGTTGCTATGTTTGAGTCTATTATTATAACCACTGGGTCAATCCATCTGGCTAAGGATCTTTCTCTTTTTCACTGACATTCACGTTACCAAATATGTTATTTTTCCGGGTCTGTTCCCTTCTGATAATGCGTCAAATGTACATGAGATGAAGTCTCACCATTCTCATTTCTAAGAAGCATTCTGATTGTATTTCTTCTAAGACAGGTTGCTTGTTCTTCTAGCAGTCCATGGCATATAAAGGGACATGAAAAATTTGTAGAAAAATTTCATTATCTTTTCATTCCACTTGTCCACAAATTTATTGAAGACCCCCCTCAAAGTCAGTGTTCTTCACCAACTCTATAATTCAAATACATCAATTCTTCTTTGAAAGATTGATAGCATTGATAATGTCAGAGAGAACTTTGTTGGAAGCAAAGAATACCAAAAAGATGTTTACTTTAGTTTTATTGACAATACAACAGCATTCAACTATACAGATCATAACAAATTATGGACAAAATTTTGATGAATGGTAATTCAAAAATATTTACATTTGCTCTCACAAAACCTGTACGTAAACCAGAGGCAGTCATTTGAATTAAGCAAGGAGATACTGCATGGTTTAAAATAATGACGGTATCAGGTTTGTACCCTTTCACCATACTTATTCAATTTGTATGCTCATAAAATAATATAAGAAGCTGAGCTGTATGAAGAAGGATGCAGCATCAAGATTTCAGGAATACTAATTGATAATATGCAATATATACATATGACACAACTTTCCTTGCTGAAAGTGAAGAAAACTTGAAGCACTTGCTAAAGAAGATCAAAGACTACAACCTTTACTATGAATTACAAATCAACATTTAAAAAAAAAAGCAAAACAAAACAAAAAGAAATAGGTCACCTACAAAGAAAAACTAGTACGATTAAGTTCTGATTTATCAACAGAAACAATGCAGGCAAGAAGATAATGGGAAGATATACAGAAAATTCTGGAAGAAAATTATTGACAATGAAGAACCATATAGTCTGCATAAAACTAAGTCACACTAGGAAGCAAGTCCTGGTGATCTACTTTAGAAAATTAATCAATGAAAACCTTACAGAACACAACAGAACATTGTTTGAATCACTTTGGAGCAAAATTGTTCTTCAAATATGATGGCAAAAGTAAGACATATTCAGATAAAGAGAAACTAAGGAGTCCGTAATAGCCAGACCAAATTTACAAAAAATACTTGAAAGTTATTTGGACTGAAAACGAACAACATGAGATTAACATA
>NW_006408768.1:2208127-2209507 GCF_000296735.1 Chrysochloris asiatica | reverse complement strand
CCCCCAACCCCACCACAACGGACTGCAAGGGATCAGAGGCCCATTCAAGAGGATTGTGAGGTCTAAGCCAGGGCATGGGTTCTCAAAATTCTTGTTTGTAAAGTCCTTTTCACAGACCACTCACTTCTTAGTAGTCTGTTTTTGTTTTTGTTTTGTTTTTCTTTTTTCCTTCCTTTTTCCATGGCTCCAGCTCTTGGAGACGATTCTGCCAGAGATCTATAATCATCCAACACTGGTCACACATTCCAGTGTCTAGAGAAATCAGCCCTCAGCACCTTCTCCTGAGGATCCCAGGAGATTCTGTCTCATCCCCTGATCTATGGAGGATCCCTTGGACTCCCCTGGAATAGGGTGCAGGGATGCCTATAATCCAGTCCAACCATTGGACCTCCAGCAGTCTCCTGCCTCACTCAGGATGCCCTGTGAGAAAGCAAACACCACCTTTGGCAGTGACTCCTTGACCCATCCAAAATGGAAGCTGGGGCTTCACAAACCCCCACTCCCTTCAGGCTGTATTCTGAAATTACACCTAACAGAAATCAAACTGGAAAAAAAAAAAAAATTTCTTTTTGCCATATAGCCTGGCCACAATAAACTTCACAATGATAGGCAGGGCCAGAAAATGGCACTTTCAACTTCTAAATTCTCAGAGACCTTAACAATTTCTCTAAAGAAACAGTAAATGGACATACATTCCCTACATCTAAGCCTTTTCTTTCTCCTCTTGCACCCCTCCCTTTGCTCAGCTCACCAAATTCTCCTTTTAAAAGAAAAATGTTCTCAGAAAAAAATTCCTCTTGAACATCCTTTTGATCCCAATGACAAGCCTACCCCACTTCTAGCCTCCCTCAAGTGTTGTGTCAGCCTTTGTACCTCCCCATTCTCCTCCTCCTGCACCCACTGCCCCTTCCAAAGAGCCTCCTCCTTTGCTCCCAGTCACCCAATCCTGGAGTACAGCAACAACTCCCCTCCCCTTAAGGGAAGTTGTGTTGTTGTTATTGACTCATAGCAACCCTAGGCACAACAGAATGAAACATTGCGTGGTCTTGAGTCAACCTCACAATTGTTGCCATGCTTGAGCCCATTGATGCTTCCATTTTGCCAATCCATCTCACTGGGGCTATCCCTCTTTTTCTCTGACCATCCATCTTACCAAACATATCCTTCTCCAGCAACTTATCCCTCCTGACAATATGTCCAAGGTATAAGAGATGAAGTTTGGTCATTCTGGCCTCCAAGGAGCACTATGGATGCACATCTTCTGACACAGATCTGTTGGTTCTTTTGGCAGCCCATGGTACTTTCAATAATCTCCTCCAACACCATAACTCAAATGCATCAATTCTTCTACAGTCTTCCATATTCACTGTCCAGCTTTCA
>NW_006408768.1:2205605-2206602 GCF_000296735.1 Chrysochloris asiatica | reverse complement strand
TATGAATAGCCGAGAAACACTGTCAGATACAATGCCAGAAAATGAGCCCCTCAGGTTGGAAGGCACTCAAAATACAACTGGGGAAGAGCTGCCTCCTCAAAGTGAAGACACGAATGGAGTAAAGTTCATGGGAGAAAAGCCCACGGGACCTTCATTTGCTGCTGGGGAACAACTCAAAATGAAGAGAAACAGCTGTAAACATCTACTAATAATCAGAACATGGAATGTACAAAGTATGAATCTAGGAAAATTAGAAATTGTCAAAAATGAAATGGAACACATAAACATCGATATCTTAGGCTTTAGTAAGCTGAAATGGACTGGTATTGGCCATTTTGAATCTGACAACCACATGGTTTACTATACCAGGAATGACACATTGAAGAGGAATGGTATTGCATTCACTGTCAAAAAGAACATATCCAGGAGGCAGCAGAAGCAGAGTCAGATAGGACAAGATCTGTGGGGGAGGTGGGGGGAGCTGAAAACCCAGAGAAGCTGCTTTCACAGAATAGCTCCAGAGCTCTGGATCAAGCATAAGTTGTAGGGCATCAGTTTCCCACACCCATCAGTGGAAAAATCACTGTATAAAAGAAAATATTAAAATACTACAGAGTATCTTCTCAGACCACACTGGTATAAAACTAGAAATAAACAAGAAGACTAAGCAAATAAAGTTGAATACATGGAAACTGAACAACATCCTACTGAAAAGCGACTGAGTAAAAGAAGAAATTAAATGTGAATTCCAGAAAAGGAAGAGCAGGCTTTGGACTGGCATGAGAAGGAATTCAGAAGAATGATATGGAAACAAATTCAAATACTCCGAAAGGGGTGGAGGAAAATAAGGAAGACATCAGAAAGTACTACAGGAACAATCAAGCAAGAACAATACAGCATTGGAAACAATTCAAATCCTGCAAAAAGAGGTCCAGATAATTAATAATAAATTTGTACAATAATAAAATATGTATAATACACTGAAAGGGGAAAGGAG
>NW_006408768.1:2203068-2204584 GCF_000296735.1 Chrysochloris asiatica | reverse complement strand
ACATAAACTCAGCACAAGAATGTATGAAGCACAAAGGAATGAACAGCATTACCAAAAAATTTAACATAATGGCAACAATTAATTCAATGAATTAATACCTATCAATAATTACATTGAATGTCAATGGATTAAATACACAAGTGAATTCGCAAAGTTCCTAGAAACAAACAAGAATGAAAACACAACATACCAAAATCTTTGGGACACAGCAAAAGCAGTGCTGAGAGGACAATTTATTGTTATAAATGTACACATCTGAAAAGAAGAACCAAAATTAACACGTTAACACAGCATCTCCAGCAATTAGAAACAGACCAACAGAGGGAACTTATAGTCACCAAAAGAAAAGAAATAATAAGGATAAGAGCAGAAATAAATGAGATAGAAAACAGAAAAAATATTTTAAAAATCAACAGGACAAGAAGCTGTTTCTTTGAAAGGATTAATAAAATTGGCAAACGATTGGAAAACCTAACAAAAGAAAAGAGGGAGAAGACATAAATAGCATAGAAACCACATGTGCAGTGTCACAAGGGAACCAAACAAAATAAAAAGGATAATAACAGAATACTATGAAGAGTTTTACTCCAAAAAATTCGAAAACTTAGAAGAGATTAATACATTTTTAGAAAAACATGAAGTACATAAACTTACAAGGGTGAAGTACAAGTTTTCTACAGACCCATAACAGAAGGAGAAATTGGTCATCAAAATACTCCCACCAAAAGAAGTCCAGGCCCAGAAGTCTCCACTGGTGAGTTCTAGCAAACATTCAGGGAAGAGCTGTCACCAATTCTACTCAAATTATTCCAGAAGATAGAAGAGGATGGAAACTTCCTAATATTTATTATAAAGCAAGCATAACCCTCATACCAAAACCAGGGAAGTGCATCACTAAGAAAGAATTGGCAAAGATGAAATAAAACTCTATTTCCAGATGATGTGATCCTATACATAGAAAACCCCAAAGACTCAGTAAAAGAGCTACTATACATCATTTGAAAATTCAGTAAAGTGGCAGGGTATAAGATCAGTATACAAAAATCAATTGGATTCCTCTATAATAAAAATTATGGCACTGAAAAGGACATTCAAAAGCATTATCATTTACAATAGATGCCCAAAGAATGAAATATTTGGGAATAAACGTAACCAAAGAAACAAAGAACCTATACAAAAAAAATTACAAAACACTATTACAAGAAACCAAAAGAGACTTACAAAGTGGAAGAATATACCATGTTCTTGGATAGGAAGACTGAACATAATGAAAATGTCAATACTGTCCAAAGCAATCTATGCATGTAATACAATACCGATCCAGAGTCCAATGGCATTCTTTAAAGAGATGGACGAAACAATTACCAACTTTATATGGAAAGGAAAGAGACCCAGGATACAAAGCACTGCTTAAGAAGAAGAACAAGTTTGGAATCCTCTCACTCCCTGATTTCAAAATTTACCATATGGCTACATTGGTCAAAACAGCCTGGTACTGGTACAATGAAAGATACAT
>NW_006408768.1:2200019-2201119 GCF_000296735.1 Chrysochloris asiatica | reverse complement strand
AAAGACCAGCAGGAAAAATCAATAACGGTAGTCTGATTGATTACTACAAGAATATGCAAGCTGTTTGCCCAGGAGCCATCAAGGCAAGTGGCCACCCCTCAGAGCAAACTCCCTTACAAGACTAAGACTCAAGGGGAATACATGAGCAGGCATGTGGTCTGGCTGGTGACCACATTGATCATCGATAAGGGAAAAGGGTGGGGGGGGGGAATAGCAAAGAAATTGGGAGCTAAGTCCGACCATATTCAATAGAATCCTGTGAACCCGGGTGGAGACCTGGCTGGCTAGCAGTATGGCAAGACCCAGGGACTCCTGGGTCCTGAGGCAGTGACATGGCCACAAAGGACTACAGCAGAGAGTGAAACGTCCAGCTGATATGAAATGAGAGGAGATGCACAAGAACAACCATACTTGCAGATAGTACTTACTTGACCTGGCTTCAATGGCTGGATGATCAGAACTTGATTAGAAGAAGAAAGAAGAGGGGGAAAAGAGTAACCCATTACAATTTGATGAACTTTACCTATACTTATGGATGTAGTAGCTCAAAAAAGGGAACAAATCTTTACAGAGAGGATAGGATCACTCCCACCCCCTTGGTAGACAGGGTTGACAGGGATGGGCAACGTAGACATTGGCTACCCAAAATGGGGGTGGGCTACAAAGGCATGAAGTGACATGAAGTGACTGGCTTACAAGCTTTCAAGAGGGAGCATAGTTCCAGATGGGGCAGGATAAGGTAGACTCTCAATTGAATGGTTTCTAATCTGTTGGGACTGGGCTGATGAAAGATGAGGATAGGCCTCTTGAAGTACAATAGTGAATAATTGCTATCAGAACTGACTGTGAGGGTCGGAAATGCAAAGGTAGATGTTTTGTAACAAAAGGAGGGGAGTGATTGATTCTGTAGTCCAGGAGCAGAGGTTCCTGGGACCATCAAGTGAGAAGAACAGAGAGCAGGACACTACCCAGAGGAGTAGTGATGCCAGAAATGGAGGCAGTGATGATGACGTGGACAGATGGAATGGTTTGGGACACTGGACTTAGGGAGGAAGAGGGGCTCTGTGCTGATGGTCAGGGGGCAGGCCTGTGGGGTGTAC
>NW_006408768.1:2190817-2197214 GCF_000296735.1 Chrysochloris asiatica | reverse complement strand
TCTCAATGACACCTAACAACAACAACAACCTTTTACTAGCACAGACACCATCCCCTGTGTAGTCCTCATGAAACATCATCAAAAATTAATCCCATAGTTTTGAACACTGACATCCCTGTCATTTCCCATCATCACAACCCTATAAAAATTTCATTAAAGGATGTTATGTGTCAAATTGCTGTCCTTCAATACTCCTAGTCCTGAGGGTCTCCATGGTCTCCAACCCATTATTTCCCGACTTCTTGCATCCCAACTCCTCATACCTACTCATTCCCTACACAACACTCCTATTTTTCCCAGTACAAAAATCCAGTGGGGCATATAAACTCATCTAACACCTCCATCGCATTAATTAAGCTGTGTGTCCTCCTTTTCCATTAATCCCAAACCCCTATAACACATTCCTCCACCCACCAACCAATTTTTTCAGTATTAGACTTTAAAGATACTGTCAGGGAGGGAGTAACGAAACTCCAAGCCCAATCCCAAAACTTGCTGGAGTGCAAACTCACATCTCCTGTATTTCCCTCTCTTGTTTCCCTGACTAGCATCCCCCTCACCCCACTTCTTCTTAGAGCACTCAGCTTCCTCTTCCTCCCTTGCTTGATCAACCTTTTCCAGCATTTCCTTTCAGAAAGAATAGCAGTCCTATACAGAGGAATGACTCAAGATCACATAACCTCAGCTCTACTTCTCCAGGACGTTCGAAACAATTCCCAACATCTCCCAGACTCAGCAAGAAGCAGCCAGAGTAAGAATGACGCCCCTAATTCCCTATATATCAACAGGCCCAAAGGATGGATCTGAGTGCAGCTATTTTGAAACCAACCGCCATAACTCTCTTAAATCTCTATTTTCCTTAAATTTCAATTTCCTGTTTCCACTCCAATTGTTGTTGTTGTTGTGAAGTACTGTGGAGTCGGTTCCGACTCATAGTGACCCTGCCCAGGGTTTACGAAGCTGTAAATCTTTACTGGAGCAGAACACCTCATTTTTCTCTCGCGGAACCTCTGTAGTTTCAAACTGGTGACCTTCAGGTTGGCAGCCCGACTGGTAACCACTAGCACCTACTAAACCCCACCCCCTACCAAGACCCTCATAAAAGCCTTCAGACTGTGTGGGACAGTGCTTCTGACCCTGGTCAGCAAGCCCCTCCCCCACCGCCAGGTTTGTCTAGAATAAACCTGTTCTTGCTGTTGGAAAAAAACAAACAAAAAAAAACTAGCCAATAGAATCCAACAACATATCAAAAAAATAACACATCATGACTAAGTGATACTCATTACCAAGTACACAAGGATGATTCAATGTTAGAAAAACAATCAATGCAATCCATGGCATAAATAAAGAAAAAAGAACCACACGATCATATTGATTGATGCAAAAAAGGAATTTGACGAAACCCAACACTCATTCCTGATTTAAAAAACACTCAACAAAATAGGAATACAAGATAAATTCCTCAAAATAATTAAGGGCATATATGCAAAACCAACAGCCAACATTACTCTCAATAAAGAGAAGCTGCAAGCATTCTCCTTGCAAACAGGAACTAAACAAGGATGTCCTTTATAACCACTCCTATTCAATACTATGTTGGAAATCTTAGTCAAAGCTATAACACAAGAAAGGGAACTTAAAGGCATCCATACAAGAAAGAAGTAAAACTCTATTTGTACATTACATGATCCTATACATAGAAAATCCCAAAGATTTAACAAGAAAATTATTGGAATTAATTGAAAGATTCAGTAAAGTGTCAGGGCACAAGATCAACATTCAAAAATCATTTGGATTCCTTTACATTAATAAAAATAACTCTGAAAAGGAAATCAGGAAACCAATACCTATTACAATAGCCACCCAAAAGATGAAATACTTATGAATAAACCTAACCAGAGAAACAAAAAAGACCTATACAAAGAAAACCAAAGACACTACAAGAAACCAAAAGAGACCCCCAAATGGAAGACTATACCATATTCATTGATAGGAAGACTTAACATTGTTAAAGTGTCAACATTAGCCAAAGCAAAGCAAACTATGTTGTTGTTAAGTACTATCAAGTTGGTTCTGACTCACAGAGATCCTGTATAGGATTTCCAAGGAGCAACTGGTGAGTTTGAACTGATGACCTTATGGTTAGCAGTTCTACTCAGATCATCAGCCTCCTTTCCTTCCATGTTTTTCTTTCTTTCTCTTTTCTCTACCCACAGGTCCATTCAGCCCCTTCTCCTATTGAGAGCCAGTTCAAGACTGGCCAGGATCAACTTTGCAGATTTGGTCCAGAGACTGCCGCAGTGGGGTTTTTGTATATATTTCCCCCCCAAGATTTACAACCTCTGAGTAGCTTCAATGGCCTTCAAAGCAGGAGATTCCCTGGGGCTGTCTGCTGATCAGGAAAGAAGTGGATGAAAAATAAATCATAGCTTTGTCTCTATGAGCCTCAGCTAAGTTTCTGCAAAGGAATGTGCTTTCTCATCTCTAAAGCTATGCACGAATTTTCAAGATGGCTGTGGCAGCTACTTCTGCTGCCGCTGCTTGTCACTTACCTCATCTCTTGCCATGTCTATTCAACTCTTTCTCCCAGTAAGCACTGGATTCACTTTTTTATCTGCACTTCTGGAACACAGAGTTCCAGGACAGTCCTCTGTATCTGTTTTGTCCAGCTTTCCATATCCTTGCTGAAGAGAGCTCTGCCTAGTCCATCTGCTCTTTTTATCAAGCTCTCTTGATTTGAATTCTTGCTATTTTGTGGAACTTTCCATGATTGCTTCTACCTGGTAATTTTGGGGAATTTTTTGTTTTTGTTTTAAGGATTTAAAAAAAAAATCTTTTATTGTGAATCGAGTGAAGGTATAGAGAGCAGATCATCAGTTTTACGTTCAATGAATCATATGCTTTGTTTAATTATAATGATTGCAATCCCTTCCACGTACCATCAGTTAACAGTATTTACCTCTATTCAACTTAACTGTTGATTTTCTCCCTGTATTTTCTTCTACCTTCCTCTTCCCTCTACCAACCTTCCTAATGTATATTGCCAGTCCCATCACCCATGGAAATATGTCTAGCCCATGAATAACTTTTCTTCCCACCTCCCCCTCATAACCATCATAGCCTGTTTCTTTTATCAAGAAAACTGTTTAACTGTTTACAACAGTAGTCTCATACAATAGTTGACCTTTTGTCATTGATTAATTTTACTGTGTAGAATGTACACTAGGTTCATTCACGTGCCAAGTTATTTTGCATACTAATTGTTGTTCATCAATGTTGTGTAGTAGTCCATGGTGTGTATGTAACAAAGCTTAATCATTCTTCTATTGATAGGCATGTAGGTTGTCTCCATCTTTTTGATGTTTTGAACAGTGCTGTGATGAACATGAGTGTGCACATATCTATTAGTCTCATGGCTTGTATTTCTTGAAGATACATACCAAGTAGGATTGCTGAGTCACAGGTTATGTGTACTTCCAACATTCTGAGAAAGCACCATCCCATTTTTTACAGTAGATGCACTATTTTACAGTCCCACCAGCAGCATAGAAATGTCCGTTTCTCCACATTCTCACCTGCACTTGTTTTCTGGTGGGTTTTTTTTTTTTTTAACTTTGCTAATAATGCTGGTAAGATGGTATCTTATTGTTTTGATTAGCATCTCTTTAATGGCTAATGATAATAAGCATTTTTCATATGTTTTACTGACCACCGAAGTGTCTTTCATGTAGTTTTTGTTCATGTCCTCTGCCCAGTTTTCAATTGGATTATTTGTCTTATTTATTGAGGTATTGACATATTCTATAAATTTCAGAGAGTAGTCCTTTGTCTGATATGTCATTGCCAAACATTTTTCCCAGTCAGTGGGTCCTCTTTTGATGAAATCCTTTGATACACATGTGTCTAATTTTTAGGAAGTCCAGGTCAACTGCTTGGTCTTCTGTTGGTGAGTTTTCAGTTATGTTTGATTATTTATGCCAGGTATCAGAGTCCCGAAGTTGGTTCATAGATTTTTATTGATCTTTATAGTACTAGGCTTTACATTTAGGCCTTTAACCCACATCAAGTTTATTTTTGTGTATAGTGTGAGATATTGGTTCTGTTTCATTTTTTTTACCCAGTTTTGCCAGTACCGTTTGTTAAGGAGACGATCTCTTCCCCAGTTAATGCAGTTCAGACCTTTCCAAAGATTTACTTCTAGGTTCTTAATTCTATTCCAATGATCTATGTGTCGCACGTTGTTCCAGTACCAAGTTCTTTTAATTACTCTGATTATGTCATAGATTTTGAAATCTTAACGTGAGATGCCTACTTTGTTATTCTTTTTTAATAATGCTTTGCTTATCAGGGGTCTCTTTCCTGTCCATATAAAGTTGTTAAGTGTCATTGTGTTGGTTCCAACTTATAGCGACACTGTATAGGGTTTCCACGGAGTGCCTGGTGAGTTTGAACAGCCAACTTTGTGGTTCAAACCATCTTGCAGTCCAGCATCTTAACCCACAGCACCACACCAGTTAGTGAATAGTTCTTATATTTAAAGAATGTTGGAATCTGAATTGGATTGCATTATATCTACAGATTTCTTTGGGTAGTAATGACGTTTTAAAACGTTAACTCTTCCTATCCAGGAGCACTGTATATTTTTGTATGTCTTTTCTGATTTCTTATAGCAGTGTTTTGCTGTTTTCTTTGTATAGACCTTTTGTTTCTCTAGTTATATTTATTCCTAAATACTTCATCTTTTCGGTGACTCTTGTAAACTGTACGATTTTTGTTTCCTTTTTATTAGCGTAAAGGAATCCAATGATATTTGTATATTGAATTCATGCCCTATCAGTTTGTCAAATCTATCAATGAGTTCCAATAATTTTCTTGCTGAATCTTTGGAATTTTCTATGTATAGGATCATATAATCTGCAAAACAGTCAGTTTTACTTCTTCTTTTCAAATTTGGATGTCTTTCATTCCTCTTTCTAGCTTTATAGCTCTAAGATTTTCAGCAAAATATTGAATAAGAGTGTGGAGAAAGGGCATCCTTGTCTGGTTCCTGCCCACAGGGGAATGGCTTCATTCTTACTGTTGAGAGTGACATTAGTTGTTAGTTTCCTATATATGCCTTTCATTATATTGAGGATTTCCCCATATATTCCTATTTTGTTGAGTGTTTTTAATCAGGCATGAGTGTTGGAGTTTGTCAAATGCCTTTTCTGTATCAATTGAAATGATCATGTGATTTTTTTCCCCCTTGTTTTATTTGCATTGTTGTTTTTCTAATAACGAACCATCCTTGCAGCCCTGGTATGAATCCCACTTGGTCATAAGGTTTTGTTTTGTTTTTTAATATATTGTGGGATTCTACTGGCTAGGACTTTGTTGAAAGTTTTATATCTATGTTTATGAGGGATATTGGTCTATAATTTTCTTTTTTAATAATGTCTTTGCCTGGTTTTGATATAAGAGTTATGCTTGCTTCAGAAAATGAATCAGAAAATCTCCATCCTTTTCTAAATTCTGGAAGAGTGAAAAGAATTTGTATCAACTTCCCTCTGAATGTGTGGCAGAATTGTAAAGCAGTCTGGATCTGGACTTTTAGTTGGGAGTTTTTGAAAGACTTGATCAATTTCTTCTTGTGTTATAGGCCTATTCAGTCTAAGTAGGTCTTATGTGTGTAGAAATTTGTCCATTTCTTCTAGATTTTCACATGTGTTGATGTACAATTCTTCATAATATTCTTTTACTATCTTTTTTATTTCCATTGGTTCTGTTAGGTGTCAGGCATATCATTTCTTATTCTTGTTATTTGTATCTTCTCCTTTGTGTTTGTTAGATTTGCTAATGTTTTTTCGACTTTATTAATCCTTTCAAAGAATCAGCTTCTTGTCTTGTTGATGCTTTCAATTATTTTTCTTTTTCTATCTCATTTATTTCTGATCTAACCTTTATTATTTCTTTTATTTTGGTTATAGATAATAGGCTTACTTTGTTGATCTTTTTCTAATTTTAAGAGATGTTGTGTTAAGTTGTTTGATTCTTTCTTCTTTTTGGATGTGTGCATTTATTGCTACAAATTTCCCTCTAAGCACAGCTACTATTATGTCCCAAAGCTTTAGTATTTTGTGTTTTCATTATTGTTTCAATAAATTTATTTCATTTTTGTTTGTTGTTCTATTGCCCAGTTGTTTTCCAGCAGTGTGTTAGTCAGTCTCCATGAATTTGATTTTTTTCCTTTATCTTCCTATTGTTGATTTCTAATTTTATAGCATTGTGATCTGAGAAGATGCTTTGTATTTTGATGTTTTAAAGTTTATTGAGATTTGCTTTTTGGCCTAACATATGGTCTATTCTGGAGAATGTTCCATGCACACTGAAAAAGAAAGCATACATTGTACAGTTGTTG
>NW_006408768.1:2182488-2189805 GCF_000296735.1 Chrysochloris asiatica | reverse complement strand
GGAACCCTATTCAGAGTTACTATGAGTTGGAACCAACTCAAAGGCATCTAACAACAACATCTGTATTGAGTTCTGGTTAGTGTAATCATATATGTTAATCTCAAGTTATAGTCTACTATTGTTGGTCCTTAGTCCAAAGAACACCCTTTAGTATTTCTTGTGAAACTGGTCTGGTTATTACAAATTCATTCTCTTTCTGTTTATTTGGAAATGTTCTACCTTCACCATTCCATGTGAGGGACAGCTTTACTAGGTATATGATTCTTAACTAGCACCATTTTTTTTCTTTCTGAGTTTTGCATCTGCCATCATATTGTCTTCTTGCCTGCAGGGTTTCTGCTGAAAAATCAGAGCTTAGTCTTATGACTTCTCCTTTGTAGTAACTTTGCATTGTTCTCAAGCTACTCTCAGGATTTTTTTTTACTTTGTCTTTGACTTGGGAAAGTTTGATTATGAAATGCCTGTTTGGAACTCATTTGGCTTCATACAAACAAAAAACAAAGCAAACAGCTTTGAAAACAAACAAACAAACAATTTTAATGGAAAAATTCTAAGAAAGACTAAGAATTATGTGCAACGCCATCAAGAGGAATCATGTATGTGTAACTGGAATTCCAGAACAGTAAAAAAATAAAAAATAAAAATGGTAGGAGAAAACGTCCCTAGTATCATGAAAAAAACAACAAAAAAAAAATGCATTCAAGAAACTGAACCAAAGAGGATAAACCTCAAAATAAAATCGCCAGCACATACCAAAAATCAAACTTTCCAAAGAAAGAATCCTAAGAACAGCTGAGGAAAAACAAAACGTTATCTACAAAGGAGAACCAGTAAGACTAATCTCTGCTTTCTCAGCAGAAACTATGCAAGCAAGAAAGCAACAGGATGTCATATCTAGTACTCTTTTTAAAAAATTTTGCTAATCAAGAATCATGCTATTGTAAGTGCTGCCAAGTCAGTTCCAACTTATAGTGACCTAATATAGGGTTTCCGAGGCTGTAAATCTTTGTGGGAGCAGAAAGCCCCATCTTTCTCTTAGAGAGAAAGTGACTGGTGGGCTCAAACCACCTACCATGTAGTTAGCAGTCCTGTGCTTATCCTACAGAGCCACCATGCTCCCAAAAGAAAACTATAGAACTGCAAATAGGGAACCAGAGATATCAATTTATATGGCAGACAATTACAACATAAAGAGAGGGAATAGTGAAGTTACAAAACTTCCAAATGGAGAGAAAATCAAGTAGTTTCAAGCTAGAACAGATTGTTTTAAACTTGGTAAGAAATTAATGTACATGTTATTTGAGTGAAGAAAAAAGCAATATACAATAAGAGGAAGGTTGGCCAAAAAAAAAAGTTGGAATCAGATGAAGAAATTGGGAGGACTGCAAAAGTTGACGGCAACAGAGGTAAATACTGTTATATATACAGCCCAGCAATAATGGTGATCTACTAGTAGATGCATGAATAGACACACAGACTGAACAGGTGTAGGAGGGAGAGTGGGAGAATACCAAGAAATGTATGTAGGTTTGACAGGATATTTGTATATGAGTATTTACCTTTGATGCAAATATATTCATGAATGAGGTTGAATGCACAGGAGAGAAGATATGAAAGTTTCTTAGATATAACCAAGCACCTTAATAAAATAGGGTTTCTGAAACTATAATCTATGCAGAGGAAGACTCATCTGTCTCCTGCCAAGCAGCTGGTAGTCTCAAATCATCAACCTTATAGATCCTGAGCCTTAGGACCTACATTCTACTTTGATAAGTAAGTGAGTGGGGTCTTAAAAGCTTGCAAGTAGCTATCCAAGGTGCAATTGTTTCTCCTTGTTCAGAAGAAAGAAGAGAGATGAAAATCAAAGACACATAGAAACAATTAGTACATGCAAACACCAGTCTCTATAATCCTGAGACCAAAAGAACTAGATGGTGCTCACTGCCTAAAAGGGATAGAATTGGAAGGTCCTAGAAAGAGTGGGAGAAAATGTGGAACAAAACAAAACAAAAAAGGACCAGACTTACTGGTTGTATAGAGACTGATAGAACACCTGATACTATGGACCTTAGTCACCCTTCAGGTCTGGAAACGAATTCACTCTCGTAGCTCAATTTTCATCCAAACAATGGTGGTGGTGGTGGTGGTGGTAGTGTGCCACAGAGTCGGATCCAACTCATAGTGACCCTGCATAGGGTTTCTGAGGCTATAAATCTTTATGGGAGCAGACAGTCTCATCTTTCTCCCATGAAATGGCTGGTAGTTTTGAACTGCTGACCTTAAGGTTTGTAGCCCAACTCATAACCACTATGCTACCAGAGCTCAATAGATACTTTAAGTGTTGTCAAGTTGGTTCCAACTCAGTGACCTTATAGCATTTCCAAGGAGTAGCTGGCGCATTTGAACAGCCAACCTTGTAGTTCACAGTCCAGTGTTGATCCTATAGTGCCACACCAGGAGTCCAGATAGATCTATATGGGAAACAATAACACTAGTAAGGCATGTATACCTTAGAATAATGAACCATTTGAGATCCAAACAGCAGTATATACCCAAGAAAAAGGTCACAAAGGATTTGGAAAGAAAGAAGAATGGAAACAGGAAACACAGGAGTGAAGTGGGATAAGTGATGTTTCATTTTGGGGATGGAAATAAATGTAATGAAACAAAATGTGTATCAATTGTTAAATGAAAAACTGATCTGTTCTGTAAACCGTCATCCAATTCATAATACAAAGGTAAATGTAAATAAATAAGCAATCATAGAATCAAATGTTAGCATTAGAAATTTCTGATGGATTCGTTTGGGGAAATTTTTAGCTGAACTGTTCATAAGACATCTACCTGAAAGTCAATATGCAAAACTGATGAAAAAGAATGATGTTGGTTGAATCATTGTTACAGATGCATTAGTCTGCCAATTCCCCTATGTGCTGCCCCATCAACCAGCAGGACTAAAGTAGAAGTCCAAGGACTCCTTGATAGAGCAAAAAGTGCTCATTGTTGTTAAATATGGTGACTGACTTAATGTGCATTTTCTCTTGAAATCCCACTAACAACATAGGAGAGAACTTTAAAAATGTTTACCTCCACAGTCCAAGTTAAAAAGTTGTTACTATTGTTAAGTACCATAGAGAGCACATACACACACACACACACAAAAAAAAAAAACAACCTCAAACAACTCTTTAGAACAAAGAAAGCAGATGATACAGTGTTAGCTGACTTAGCAGTAGTGAAAAAGCTACTACTTATGAATTGGTAGAAAATGGTGCAACTTGTTTGATGGCAGAGTCCAGAAAAGCTTAGGGTTCATGACCCCTTTGCCATAGAAAGGCAAAGGGCTGTGAGTTGGAGAGAACATCTGGAGATTCCTGGGTAGTACAAAGTTAAATTACTTGGCTATTAGCCAAAAAGTTGGAAGTATGATATGGAACTGATTCAACTCGATGGCAACTGGATAGGTCTTTTGGTTTAGGTTGCCATAGAAAGGTGGAGTAACATAAAGCCTGGTAAAGGAAGATTTTGAAGTCAGTGGACAGAGTTGCAGAATCTCCAGATGTTCTCTCCAACTCACAGCCCAGAGTCCATAGGCCTTCCCCTCGAAAACATTACAAGGTGGTAACTGAAAGCTTTCAGGTTAAAGAGAAAGACAAAGGTTCATTAAAAGTCTGTGATCCAATGATACAGCTCCTAAATCCTTTCCTGTTTCCTGGTCTCAGGAAATCAGCAGCCAACCCATGTGCCCTGCCATGTGAGAAATGAAAGGAGTCATCTTCTGAGAGGTAGAATGACCCTTGGTTCCCCAGTTAACAAGCTTGGTCACTGCCCAGTCACATTTTATTTTTAAATTGTTGTTAAGTCCTGTTGAGCCAATTCCAATTCATAGCAACCATGTATAGGGTTTCTGAGGAGAAACTTGCGGGTTTGAACTACCAACCTTGCAGTTAGCAGTCCAGTGCATATACTACAGTGCTATACCAGGACCCAATTGTGAAATTAGACAAGAAAAACATTATACAAGAGAAATCTTTCCAACTGAAGAAAACATGTCTCAAGTTTGAAAGGGCTTTTTAAAATGCTTAGCAGAACAATAAAATTAACAACTTTATAAAATTATCTATATCAGGCCTCACCAGAGAGACATTTCAGGACATGAAAGATAAGGGGAAAAAATCTTAAATGCTTCTTAAGATTTAAAAACAAAAATAAAACAGATCAGGCTCAACTGAGGATATAAAAGGCATTCAGTGGGAAAATATCTTAAAATTAGGAGGGAGAAATGTTTTATTTAAATTCTAATAGCTATATCAATAGTCAATTTAAGTCTGAAGGCAAAATAAAAATGTTTTCAAATGACTAAGGATATTTTAAACTTTAATATTAGGATTCGCTAAGAATTCAATAGTGTAGCATTGTGGAGTTCCCCTTAGCCCTGTCATACTCCCTGCCTCAGGGCATGGGGTCTGGTAACATTCTTCCTACTATGGGGGGCTCACCTTTCTTCCCTAAACACCAAAGCCAACTGGTTGCAAGAAATCAGACTGTCTCAGAATGAAGCAAAATAGAAAAAGTTGGCAAGAAGGGAGAGCTTGAAAGATACTTTTAATCAGACAATATACTAATACCTTGCCAGCAGGCTGTGCTTTCCAGCCATGACCTTCAACAACTGTAGGTTTTACTGAATTCAGTTTAAAAAGATTAAAGAATTCTGTGTGAAATTTAATGGGATCATGATTGTAATGATGATTATTAACATGATTGTTACTTTAAGATTTTTAAAAGAAAGGCACCTAACATACCGTTGTTGTTGTTGTTGTTAAGTGCTGTTGAGTCAGTTCAGACCCATAGCCACCCTGTACAGGGTTTCCAATGAGCAGCTGGTAAGCTGCCAGCTTTGCAATTCAAACGGCTTTGCAATCTGGCACATTAAGCCACAGCGCCACACCAGGACTCCTAAAACACCACAGTGCATGCAGTCCAAGTCTTCCAGATGCAATAACCAAGCTCAGTGGATTTTGTGATGATTTTGTTTTCTACCTACACACAGTTTTCAGTAAAACCTTGAAAAGGAGGATGTAACTCCATGTGGATGATTTGTTGACAACAAAACATAAATTATGAACCCTGTGTAAGGGAGTCCTCGTGTGGCACTGTGGGTTAATGCATTGGACTGCAAAGTCAGTTTGAACAGCATTTGGGAGTTCAAGTTCACCAGCCCCTCCTCAGAAACACTATACAGGGTTGCAATGGGTCAGAATCAACTCACGACACATACTAGTAAGGTATGGTCAACCACTGAAGATCCAAAGGGCAACATTTACTAAAGATGGAGTTCAAAAGGTTGGGAAGGAGGGTACAAATGGAAATAAGTACTACAAGGAGCAAGTGGGATAACTTGTTGTATGGTGAGGATTGCAATTATTTAGATGAAACAAAGTGTATGATTTGTTGGATGTAAATTTGTTGATCTGCTCTGTAAACCTTCACTCAATTCACAATGAATTGTTTCCAAAAAGTAAAATAATTACATGCCTAGTATGTTCCAGGTTGGACAAATGTTTAATTCTGAACTAATCGGATAACAAGAAGTTTGGATGTTTAAGTCTATGGTAGGTGCCTCAGAAGAAGTGGTCTGGAGATCTACTTCTGAAAACTACCACAGTTCTACTCTGACACACACAAGATTTAATAGGTAGTGATTTCATAAGTGCCAGATATTGTTTGGGGCCATTAGGACATCAGTGAGTCAAACAGATAAGGATCTCTACTTCCACAGAACTGACATACAAGTAGAGGAGATAGAAATTAAATCATGTACTATTTTAGTGCGGTGCTGTGGATTAATGTGTCAGACCACAAAGCCATTTGAACTGCAAAGTTGGTGGTTCAAGCTCACCAGCTGCTCCTCAGAAACCCAATGGGTCGCTATAGGTTGGAACCAACTCAACGGCACTTAACAACAACAACAACTATTTTAGAAGATAATTTTCTATAGGAAAACAAACTAACAAAACAAAAAACCAAGCAGGGTCAGAGATTAGGAATGCCAGAGTAGTGGTGGCAGGATGTGATTTCAAACAAGGTGGGCAGTTTGCATTCACACAGGTGATTCAGTTAAATGTTCAGGTTTAAAAATAGTAAAGTGCATCTGTGACAACTGTCAGATACAGGAAATCCACGTAACATATGGGCTAAAATGTAACAAAGGCTTTTAATGTCCTCTGTGGATATTTATAGGTGTTTAAATAGCATCTCATTATCTCCATTGTTTCATGAAGACAAGTGGCAAGCTGAGTTTCAGAATCAAAGAGAACTATGTCTCCCTTTTGTAACAATTTATTTTTGAGAAATTAGCACGAGGTTGGTCCCCATTAGATGGAGATCAAAGACATCCCCAAAGCTATTACTGCTGTTGTGCAGTACCATCCAATCGATTTTGACTCATGGCCACACTGTATAGCGTTTCTAAAGAGTGGCTGGTGAGTACCAACCACCGACTTCATAGGTATTTATCCTAGTGCGCTTTGCCATCATTCTTGATTTCATCCACTACTCCTCCCTCAGTATTCTCCCCGACGTCCATCCCAGGGTTCTACACCTCATTTCAGTCTCACAGAACCCACCAGCATCAAGGAAATGATTCACATGGTGTGGAGGTAAGCAAACCCTAAATCCAAGTATAGCCGTCAGTCTGGAAGATTCCCCTCACTCATGAAGAAGTGAGTACCGCTGAATCTAGTACTCACAGCTGTTGACTCATAAGTCTGTGGAAGCTGATGAATTGGGTCAGGCTGCTGGCTCAAGTCCAAAGAACCTGAGGTAAGATGGAGGCAAATTTGATTCATCCAGCAAAGGAGCATACACTCCACGCACATCACTAAGATGGCTCATTTCATACCCATGCTAGAGTTTCAGGTTTTTATCATCACAATTAACTCTGTTAACATCCACAGGCTGAATCATGTCATCGTATCAGCATCTTCTCCTACCTTCTCTAACCCAGTTCCGTCAGGAAAAGAGTCATTTGGTGGAAGTTACAAAGACTAAGACTGGAAGAGATATTAACTAATTCACTACATCACAGGCCACCCCCTGGCTCTTCTAGTCATTGTCCTTTTCATAAATGCAAGATTAACTTTACCCTCCCTATCCAAAACAGTTATTAATAACAGCATATTAACAGCTTTTCAGGAAAGTGAGGCAGCACAGGAGGCACTCATTCATCTCTGCCAAGAAATTTGGAAGACAACTGTCTGGCCGACTGATTGGAAGAGATCAATGTTTGTGCCCATTCCAAAGAGAGGTGACCCAACG
>NW_006408768.1:2178180-2181323 GCF_000296735.1 Chrysochloris asiatica | reverse complement strand
TGGCCCAGGATCGAACATTGTTTTGTTCTGCTGTGCATGGGGTCGCTATGAGTCGGTTCCGACTCGATGGCACCTGACAACAACAACAACAACATATTAACAGCTATATACTCAGTATGGCACAGAGTTCTAAGGGTGAGATTACTCAGGTATCAGCTATTCAGGTTTGCTGTAGATGTCCATCTGATTTGGTCAGATTCTTTAAATCCTTATCGTCACCCTTCCTGGTCCTTATAAAATTTAACTAAGAGAAGATTATTCCCTTGCTCTGAGTTTCTCCTGAGGTACCAGCATATGTTAGATTTTTCTCACTACATAATTCATTTATTCATTCCTATACCTTCAGCTATATTTCTCCTTCCTTCATTCGTTTTTACCCAAACGTTTCCATCTTGGAAAAGACATCAGGTTCAACTACTGTGGCAGTCTAGATTGTTGGTAGCAAGACCAGTCTAGCAAATGCTTTCCCCTCAATTCATCCCCATTTTTGTTGGTCTGTTGTAGCTGTTGTGTGCAGTTGAGTTAGTTCTGACTCATAGTGAACCTGTACAGGATTTCTGAGACTGTAAATCTCTATGGAAGCAGAAAATCTCATCTTTCTCCTGTGGAGAAACTGATGGGTTCAAATCACTATGGTTAACAGCAAACAGGCTGTTAATCATTATGCCACTAGGGGTCCTATCTATGTTGGACAGGATTACATAAATACAACACTGTGAACTATCTTGACCACTAGTCAATATGGTACTGGTGTTGTTGTTGTTGTTGTTAAGTGCAGTCGAGTTGGTTCTGACTTATAATGACCCTGTATGGATTTTCTGAGGAGCAACTGGTGAGTTTGAAGCTGTGATCTTGTGATTCAAACAGACCTTGCAGTCCAGAGCTTTATCCTAAAGTATCACACCAGAACTAGTCAGTCAATCCCAACTTTGACAGATGAAGGGAAGATACAATCCATCCCATCAGGACCTTGGGAATTCTGGCACACAGGCTCAGTATATTGCTGAGAGATCACCCCTGAATCTGGTACTTCCAGCTGCATCTCTAATCCTGGAATTGAAACCATTGGTAGAAACGAAGGTGATGGGGGGGGGGGGGGGGAAGCGCAGGAGACTGATTGGATCCAAGCTGATGAACTTAACCTATGCAGAACTATACAGTTATACAGTGTCCTCCTCCCACCCCTCTTCTCCAGATCCTCCCAACAAAAATGTTGGGGAATCTAGCCAGCCATAATCCCTAATTTGTTCTTCTCCTATTGAGTGTGAGCACACATTCATGAAGTAAGCCAGACCTTCATGCCTTTATCTCCCCCAATTTACATAACACATGTTTAAATTGCTCATTACAATTTTCTATCAATACATTGTTTTGAGGGTGATATGCAAAATGACATGCCCACTTAAAATGATGTTTCTTGGCCCATTGTTGAACCCTATGTGTTCCTTATTCTGAGGAAATAAAATCTGGTGACACAAATTGCTACAGTATCTTTTCTTCTATTACCTTGATGGTGTTTTTGGCTTCTGCATCTACTACAAGAAACGTAAAATCTTGTCCAGAATAAGAATCTATTCCTGTGAGGATCCATTTGTAACAATGTAGTACAGCTGGTGGTTCAAGCTCACCAGCTGCTCCTTGAAAGCCCTAAACAAGGTCATTATGGGTCGGAACTGACTCTATGGCACTTAACAACAGCAAGTGTCACTAGTGGTGTTGTTATTAAGTGTCATCAAGTTAGTTCTGACTCACAGCAACCCTGAATAGGATTTCCAAGAAACAGCTTGTGAGTCTGAACTACCAACCATGCAGTTCAAACTGACCTTGCAACCCAGAGCATTATCCTGCAGTACCACAGCAGATCCCATATAATCCACTTGCCATCTGTATGTAGGCCCTTCCTCCTGGGGAATCTGCTCCATAGCCATCTGTAACTTCTGTCTTTCTTGCTGGCAGACACAGCAGTCCTTGTTAGAATTTTGTCCCTCACAGAGTGCAAGAGAGATGTGTCTAGACTCAGACCATCTCATCATTGCAGTAACACCTCCAAGTCCACTCATTTCATGGACTAAATTGGCCAGCTCAAGGGAATGTACCAATGTGTCTACTTGCTGATTCCAATCGCCTTTTAATTCAGGAAGAGGATTTTTTTGATGAGTATTGGCTTGTCTTACTCTGATGTACTCTTTGCATTTGCAATAGTATGCTTTTCTACTGCCCATTTGCCTGATCAAATAGCCATGTCATTGGCCACTGCCCATGAATCAGTAAAAATCCAAACATATGGGCTTTCATCATTGTTCAATTATTTTACCATGGCTAGGAAAACAGCATAAGAAGCTCTTGTAGTGAAGTGGCTTACACATTGGGCTACTAACCACAAGGTCAGCAGTTCAAATCCATCAGCTGACCCTTGGGAGAAAGATGCTGCTATCTGCCCCAATACAGATTTGCAATCTCGGATGTTATGAGTCAGAACCTATTCATATTCTTGTCTTTTTCAATGTTTCATTGTGAATTATATGATAGTTTACATGGGAGAACATTAGCTTTACATTCATCCTATCGTATATCATTTCATTGTCATGGTTACAATCCTCTCCATGCATCATCAACCAACCAAAGGATATAACCTGCAAGCCTGCCCCTGGTCATCAGCACACAGTCCCTCTCCCTCTCTGGGTCTAAAGTCCACAGCTGCTCATCTGTCCACATCATCATCTCTGCCTACATCTCTGACGTCACTGCTTCTCTGGATAGGGTCCTGCTCTCTGCTCTTCTCCTTTGATGGTCCCAGGGACCTCCTCTCCTAGACTGCAAAGTTAATTACTCCACTCTTTTTGCTACACAACGTCTACCTTTACATTTCAAACCCTTACAATCAGTCCTGATAACAATTATTCACTATTGTATCACAAGAGACCTATCCACATCTCCTTTCATCAGCCCCTCCTAAAAAGATTGGGTACCTCTCAGTGGAGATTCTGCCTTCCTCCATGCCCTCTGGATCTAGGTTCCCTCTGGATCTAGGTTCCCTCTTGAAAGCTTGTAAGCCAGTCACTTCTTGCCTTTGTAGCTTCCCAATTTTGGGTAGCTAATGTACAAGTTGCCCATCCCTGTCTACTCTGTGTATGGAGGGGGTG
>NW_006408768.1:2160610-2175980 GCF_000296735.1 Chrysochloris asiatica | reverse complement strand
GTTTGGTGAAAGAATACAACCTTGTCGCACACCTTTCTTAATTTTAAACCATTCAGTGTTCCCATGTTCTGTTCAAATTCCTCATGAGCACAAGTAAGTATTCCAGAATACCCATACTTTACAATGTTGTTCATAGCTTGTCATGATCCACACAATAAAAAGCCTTTCCATAGTCAATAAAGCACAGGTAAACATCTTTCTGATATTCTCTGTTTCAGCCACATTCCATTGGACATCAGCAATGATATCCCTTGTTCCATGTCCTCTTATGAATCCAACTTGAAGCTCTGGAAGTTCTCTGTCAACGTATACTTGCAGCCATTTCTGTATTACCTTTAGTAAAACTTTACTTGCATGGGATATCAGAGATATTGTCCAATGATTTCCGCATTCCATTGGGTCACCTGTCTTTAGAATGAGCACAAATATGGATCCCTTCCAATAAGTCAACTAGATAGTTGTCTTCCAAATTTCTTGGCATAGATGAATGAGTGCCTCCAGTGCTGCCTTACTTTCTTGAAAGACTAGTCCCTTCTGAAAAGTTGCCCAGTGATATTAAAGAGCACTCTTTGCTGTACCTCCTCCAAGACAGATTTGTTCATCCTTCTGACAATCCTTGGTGTGAGATATTCTCAAGATGGTACATTTTCAGGAATAAAGGGCTCATGAGATTGCTAGACCAGACAGGCTGTTAATTCACATCCAGGGATGTGTGTTGTTCTTGTCAGGTGCCATCGAGTCAGAACCGACTCATAGCGACCCCATTCACAGCAGAACAAAACAATGTCCGATCCTGGGCCAAGCTCACTACCACTGCTACACTTGAGTCCATCAATGATGCCACCTGGCCAATCCATCTCGTTAGGGGTCTTCCCCTTTTTCTCTGACCCTCCACCTTACCCAGCATGACATCCTTCTCCATCGACTGTTCCCTCCGGACAATATGTCCGAAGTATGAGAGACGAAACTTAACCATCTTGGCCTCCAAGGAGCACTCTGGCTGCACTTCTTCCAAAACAGATCTAATGAATTGAGGGAATGGAGGAAAGAAATCTGTTCTAGGACTATGAACTTTAAATAAGAATCTAGTCATTAAGACCATGGCACCATTCTGGCTACTCTGGGGGGAGGGAAAATGGGAAGTTCCAGGTAGAATTGTAAAAGTGGAACTGGAATTGGAGGAGGGGCTTTTTCAAGACAGGGGAATTAAACTGTTTGTGGGATAGCCATGATGCACATTTGCCCGTGTCTACTGGATTGGGCTCCTGATTTTACAAAACTAAATAAAGAAAACCTCACTCTTGCTAAATTGAGTACAAATTGGATTACTTAAGCAGTTGTTGTTATCTTCAATATTTCTTACAATGGTATATTCAATATTCTCTGCCAGCACTATCATTCAAAGGCACATATTCTTCTTTGGTATTTCTTATTTATTGTCTAGCTTTCCCATGTGCACAAGGGGTTGAAAATACTATCGCTTGGATCAGGAATACCTTAGTCCTCAAAGTGACATCTTTGTTTTTTAATCATTTAAAGAGGTCTTTGGCATCATATTTGCCCAATGTTATACATCATTTGATTTCTTGACTATTACTTCCATGAACATTGATACAATGTATAATGAGTCCTAATGTAGTGCTATAGGACAACGACTGGAATGCTAACCACAAAGTTAGTGGTTCAAACCCATCAGCTATTCCTTGGAAACAGTAGACAGGATTGCTGTAAGTCAGAACACGTTGACAGCACTTAACAATACCAACACGTAACTCTTAGTACACAAGTTAGATTATATCTAATAACATTAGCATTATTAGTAGTATTTATTGAACCAAACACATTGCCATTGAATCTGTTCTGACTCATTGAAGTCCTCAGTGTTACTAAGTAGAACTAAACTTCACGGGGTTTTCTTGTCTATAAACTGTATGGAAGCAGATAGCCAGACCTTTCTTTCAAGGAGCTTCAGAGTGGATTCAAATGACCAACTTTCAGGTTAGTTGTTTTTGTTGTAGTTCTCATTTGCCATCAAGTTGATTTCAACTCATAGAGACCTCATAGGGTTTCCTAGGCCAAAACCATGGTGTGGTGCTGTAGAATAAGCACTGGATTGCTAACATAAGGTTGGCAGTTGAAACCTACCAGTCGCTCTTTGAAAACTCTATCCAGGGTCACTGTGAGGCAGAGCCATGTTGATGGCACTTAACAACAACACAATGATCTTTACACAAGCAGACTTCCAGATCTTTCCCCTGTGGACCCATTGGGTATGTTCAAACTTTTCAGTTAACAGGCAAGCACTTAGCAATTGCTAAGCACAAATTGTGTCACCTAGAGGCTTTATTAATACTCATAATAATTGAACATTGTGTTCATGAATAGTGAAATATTGCTTTTTACACAGCTTCTTCTACTTTTTCACCAGAAAACACTATATTCCAAAGCCCTATGTGTCCAGGGTTAAATGTGAATGTGTTATATGGGGACCTAATTTCAGCTCAATGAAATTGTTTCCTAACTGGTCTTGGATGGTCGCTGTGTTGTGATCATTTCTCCCATTTCAGATCCCCAAGAACTAAGAGAGAAAATTATCACATTTGTATGATATTTCTTTTTTTAAGCTTCCTGTCAATCAAGCGTTTACAATCTGTTTCAGGTAATGACAGAAAATGTTAACAGTGGTTATTAGCTGCTATTGCTCATCAACAGCTACAACAACTTGCTGGGAGTTTCCTCAGAAATCAGTGCACTCAACTATGACATGCTGACTGAGATAATGGGATACAAGGTAAAAACTAAAGGATGATAGAACAGTTTTCTTTTTGTTTGTTTGGTTGGTTGGTTTTTGTCATAGTAAGATAAGAAAGAAAAGCAAAGGAGATGGAGGAGGAAGGTAGGAATGCAAATTTATTTTCTAACATATTCTTTATAGAATTTCCCTCACTTAAATCTGATTAAGTTCACATCTATCCAAAGCTTTTGCAAATTTCTGCCACTCGTGGCTTTGAGACTGATGAAGAATGTGTCTGGAAGAATGTAACTTAAGTATGGCTGTAGTTGTTTGAGTCTTAAAAGCCACACTGCCAACAGCTGTTCCCCACATCTCTTTTCCTTTGTCCCTCTTCTTTCAAGCAATCAACTAGTATTGGACTGCTGAGCTATAGTCATTGGCACATAGACACAAACCACGGAGCCCACTTGTTTTCGTTGCACTTGGAGTTTAGGAGGCATCTATACCACTTGGCCAGGCTAGCCCCACTGCTGAGCCATCAGTGCCTCCCTGACCTGGTCCTTCTCACTTGATGCTCAGTGTGCCATTGCCTTCTATAGATGCTCTCTCACACTCTAATCTTCACCCCTTCTCCTCTCCAGTCTTCCTCCATTCTGTAGCTTGATTGCTCTTCCTTCAAAGTCAATACCATTTTATTACAGCTCAACAACATTGAAACTCCTCCTCCCATATCCAACTGCCTTCTGTTGGGTTGAGAAGACTTCACAGAGGCAGAACCATCTATGCTTCCTGTTCCTATGCTTTAGACAAGTCAGAGCCTTCACAGTACCACAGATACACCAGGAAAAGTCCTTTCTCAAATTTTTATTTGAGGTCATTTCTGCAATTAGACTAATACTCCTTTTATTGGTCTGTGGGTGGTGCAAATGTGTACCATGTGTGTCTGCTAACTGAAAGTTTTGCAGTTCTATTCCACCCATGGGTGGTCTTAGGAGAATGGCCTGGCAATCAACGTCCTAAAAATCAGCTATTAAAAACCCTATGGCACACAGTTCTACTCTGCACAAATGAAGTTGCCATGAGTCAGAATCGCAGAACAAATCAGCATTGTTTGGTTTTTGTTTCTTTCTATACTAATACCCATCTTTGAAAATCAGCTTATGCTCCATATCCTGTATTTCCCAATAATAACTATTTGTGCTGTGTTAACAGTGTGTGCTGTCTATCATTCTGTATCTGTTTATCTTGCCTTCTCCACTCGTTTGTACAGGTTGTAAGCTACATACCCAAGTGTTCAGACAGTTACAATTTAGCATATTAGAAACAGTCCATGGACATCCTCCCAAACACTCATCAAGAATAGGAAACATTCACTCACAGCTGAAAGGGTTGTAGAAGGGGAAAAAAGAGATCCAAAGAGAATCACATTTTCCAAAGTTCCAGAAATCTCATCAATAGTTATAAAAATCATGAACTGTCTGAAATCAGTCGAACTGAATGGATTCTGACTGGCTCATGACAGGTTAAAATAGCTTTTTGATATTTGGACTGGACTTAAGGTTTACCTTTGTGACATCAGAGACCACTTCATAGGCATGGAGGGTCACAGGGACCCAGACTTAAGACAGCCCCATACTTGGCTTACTTGATTCTTATTATCTTCATCTCCTGGCCCTAACATAAGCAACTTCCACTTTCCCAGAAATGCTGTGAGCACCATGAACACTTGAATGCTGACATTTCCAAACATGCGATATTCCCACAGAAAGACATACATGGAGGGCAGTGGCCCTTTATTACTGTCACCTTCAGGACTCAGATCACAACATTAGCATGAAATGAATTAGCATGGATCAAGCCTTTTGAATGAGTCCCTGGGTGGCACAAACAATTAAGTGCTGCACTGCTAACTGAAAGTTTGGCTGCTCAAATCCACATAAAGTTGCCTCTGAAGAAAGGCTGGGCAGTTTACTTCTAAACGGTCATAGTCATTGAGAATCCTATGGAGTACAGTTTTATTCTGCAGCACACAGGGTCGCCAAGAGTCAGAATTGTCCCCCTAGATGTGTTTTGATTTGATTCCTCTCAAAATACAGATTCAATGTCGAGCTTATCCCTAAAATGTAAGCACACGCGGCTTAATAGCAAAACTTCAATTGAGTTGTTTTCAATTAATTTTTTTATGTAACACAAAGGGTTAAGTGGTGCCACATGGGACAAATAGAAATGTAAAAGCAAGGTTCTTAAGTTCTTGAACAGTTTCAAACTGACTCTGGACGGTCCCTCTCTTGCTCTTCACTGGGTTCATCTAATGGATGTGTGTACTTGAGAATCTTCCTTGCCTCTAGCACATTTCTTCTGGGACCACTCTCTATAAATAGATCCATCTCTAATATTGTAGGTGTCTGTTTTTACAAAATCTAAGGTACATAGTCTAAGTCCATCATGTACTCTTCTCCAGGCAACTATAAAGAGGACATAGCTGTCCACTACCAAAATATCAGTACCACTTCTTTTTGGCTTCTGATTTAATCTAGTACCATAATTTCTGGTGTTGATTTTTCTCTCTCTATTTCATATCTAGCAACCACCCACATCTTCAGCCTCACAGAGGCATTGGCAGCCTCCATTCATCTTACTTTCTATGGAGATTCTGGAGAATTGGCAGAAAAGGCAAGAGAAAAATGAACACAACAATTCAGGGATAATACACAAATATGTGCTTAAAAACTGAGTTACCTTTATATCATGATCACTATTGCTATATAGAAAACAATGTATAGTAAATATTAGAAGCCATATAGTTGTGAAGCTTTGCCATTGTTCTTTTTAAACTACAATGGAAAAATGTTCTGAAGCCAATGGTTTAGACAAAATTTGTCTTAGTGGTTCTTTCCAGGGAGTAGTTTTGCCCCTCACCTTTATCTACCCCATGGACAGTTGGCAATGTTTAGAGACATTTTTGTTATATTTGGTGCAGGGTGGGGGCTACTACTGACATCTAGTGGGTAGGGTATTCATCTAAAGAATGCTGCAAAAGACAGTTCCGCAATAAAACATTAATATTGCCAAAATCGAAAAAACCTGCTGCATTTTATACATAGAAAAATAGTAAAAAGAGGAGGAACTGACGTCATCAGAAATTACTTTTAAATCCCACAAGTGGATCAATGGGTTCCAGTATAGTGACTTGCTCCGGCATCAAGGCCTCCAGTCCTCAGGGCCCTCTCTTCCTTTGGTGTTTGCCTTTCCAACCTCACCCTCTCCTCGCTCTCACTTACTTCTAAAAATTGGACCAACTCTGCCCCCTGCCTTTGAGTTAAACAGCTGGAATCTTGACATTGACACACAGAAATCACAAGTTTTAAAGCATAATCTGTGCAGAAGCTTAAAAATAGCCTGGCTCAAAGGGTGTCAGGAGTTAGACGCTCTAATCATAAACATTAGGGAACATAGTCTAAAAATATTCCAAGTAGAATCTGAAAATCTGACAGCAAGTTCATTGTAGGTTTGATTTTACATAAAAATCAGTATTTGAAGCAGTCAAGGATATATCACCTATTTGTAGGAAATTACAGCAAGAACTCTATCTAACATTACAATTTTAACTTTCAACCACTATCCGAATAGTGTTTTGGCTCTTTTATATCAATTTACTATAATCATACTTGTGCTTCTATTTTTTTCTTCAACATAACGTGGGAGGACGACTTTTGTGGACATTCCAACTGTGAATATTTGTATTTTTTAACATTATCTGCATGGCACCATGCTCCTCAAACAACTGAAATAACAGAGCTTTGCAGGTAGCAATCAGGATAATTTCTTACAGAGATTATGCTGAGCAAAAAATATTATGCTGAGTAAAAACCCATTGTAGTGGCACTCAAAAATGCAAAAGAAGTAAACAACAACAAAAAAAAAGTGCTGTGAAAAGCAAGCATTTGCTTAAAACACTGAAAAAAAATCGTTTAGACATATGCCATTCTACTTTGATCTACTTACATTTTTCCTGTGTGTAAACCTGTATGTTTGCTTACATTTGCATGAATGCATGTACATTTCTGTATAAATATATGTACATGGATATTTACATATATATAAGGTAAGTCAAAAATATTGTTAATAAGGTTCTGATTCATGTGTACCTGTGTTGATTCCAAAGAAAATAAGTTTAAACATGTCCCTGTGATCTATAGATGACTGTACAAAAGTTTTCTCAGTAATACACTTGTGTTAGTTTCATTAGAGTACCTTCAAAAACAAGGTTCAATCAAAACAATACGTTCTGAGTGAATCTGCTGGGTCAATTAAATTCAAGGCAGAGTGGTCAGCTCAGAAGGTTGTGGTGACTACTTAAGGGGTTCCATTGCTAACTTCAAGGTCAGCAATTCTAGACTACCAGTCGTTCCACCAGAGAAAGATGAGGCTTTCTACTCCCATAAAGATTTACATCCTCAAGAACCCTAGCAGGGTTACTATGAGTTGGAACCAACTCCATGGCAAATCACTACCACCACCACCAAACCTGATGAGGAGTCCTGATGTGGCACTGTGGGATAAAGCACTGGACCACAAGGTCAGCTTGAACTGCAAGGTCCGTGGTTCAAACTTACCAGAAGCTCCTCAGAAACCCTATGCAGGGTCACTATGGGTCAAAACCAACTCAACAGCACTTAATAACAACAACAATCTTGATATATTTTCTAGAAGCAGGACAATCATGAAAGCTTATTACAAAAAAGTTTTGAGAAATTGGAAAATTGCATTGGTGAGAAGAAGGCCAGGAAAACCACAATCTGATGACATACTAATTAGAATGTTTCACTAAACTGTCCAGCGTTGGAGACAGTCATCTATGCTTAGAAATTTGGAAGACAGTTATCTGGGCAAACATTGCAAATAGCTGCCCAATTCATAACCCACTATGTTACTAGGGCTCTCGCTCTCTCCTTCTTTCTTTATATATTTATATATATCTTTCTAAATATTTATATATATTTATACACATGAAGGTGAGTCAAAAATTATCTGCACCCAACTGTAGAATTTATTTCAATCAACTTTCAGAAAAAACAAATATATCATTTTTCTCTGTAATCTCCTTGCTTTTCGATATACTTTGTCCATCTGTCAATAAGTTTTGGTGGTGGTGGCGATGGTGGTGGTCTGCTGTGGAGTTGATTCTGACTCATAATGACCCTGTATATGGTTTCCAAGGCTGTAAATCTTTATGGGAGCAGAAAACCTCATCTTTCTTGCATGAAACAACTGGTAGTTTTGAACTGCTGACCTTGACGTTAGCAGCCAGACTAGTGACCACTACACTACCAGAGCTCTTCAATAAGCTTTAGTATTTCCTTATTTAAAATGTTTTAAGATGAGCTTCAAGCCACGAATACACCACTGTCTTTATTTCTTCATCAGAGGTGAATCTTCATCCTCAAAGGGCTGCCTTCAGGGAACAAACAGGTGAAAGTCTGATAGCACAAGATCAGAACTATAGGAAGGATGTTTTAACACCTCAAAATGAAGTTTTAGCAGAGTGTCAACAGTGTGGGCAAAATTGTGCAAACATGTATTGTCATGCAAGATCAAAGCACCCTTGGATAGTAGTCTTCTGCATTTAACCAGTTTACACTTCAGCTCTTTAGTGAGCATCTCACTGTATCGAGCACTATTGATTGTTGAACTTTTTTCTGAAAGTGTTCCAACACTGGTCCTTGAGAATCCAGAAAACTGTAAGCATCAATTTTCCAGCTGATGGTTGACAAAGGAACTTTTTCTTGGTCGGTGATTGAGGAAGTTTCCATTCCATACTCTGTTCGTAGTGATGAATCCAGGTCTCATCACCAGTAGTGGGTTTTTTAAAGAAACTTTTACCTTTCTTGGAGTATGGGTCAATTTTTTTTTTTTCCAGATGTCCAAATGCTCCTGTTTATGCTCTTCCATGAGTTGTTTCAGTACCCATCTCACACAAAGTTTTTGAAACCTGAGTCTGTGGTGGATTATTTCATAGGCAGAGCCATGGTTGATTTGCAAATAAAGTGCCGTTGTGACTCGTCTATTCGACAGAATCATTGCACATGCATGCTCAATGTTGTCATGAGCCATGGATGTGGACAAGTGTTTTAATATAACCGGAGCACAGATAAATTTTAACTCAGCTTTGTATATGGCTATCAGTCAGAATTGACTCAACAGTGAGATTTTGGCATATATATACATTTTGGTATTTATATATATAATACACACACACATATATGTATATATATGTATTTGTTGTTGTTGTTGTTGTGAAGTGCTGATGAGTTGATTCCGACCCATAGTGACCCTGTATAGGGTTTCTAAGGAGCAGCTGGTGAGCTTGAACCACCAACCTTGCAATTCAAATGGCTTTGCAGTCTGGCACATTAACCCACAGCGCCCCATGTATGTATGTATGTATAAATACCAAAAACTCACTGCCATCAAATCCATTCTAACTCAGAGCAGAGTTAAACAACTCCATAGTGTTTCTAAGGCTGTAAATCTTAGCTGGAGTAGACTGCCTCATCTTTCTCCCAAGAATCATCTGGTGTGTTTCAATTAGCAGTCTAAACACTTAATCTACTGCACAACCAGTGTTCCATATATATATATTCCTCTTGAAACTTTTATTATTACCTCATATTCCTATCATCAACGATAACTTCAAAATATATAATTGTTGTTGTTAAGTGCAGTGGGGTCAGTTCCGATTCATAGCTACCCTGTATAGGGTTTCTGAGGAGTGACTGCTGAGTTTGAACTGCCAACTTTGTGGTTCAAACCAAGCATGCAGTCCAGTGCTTATCTTAGAGCACAACACCAGGACCCCACATATGTAGTAGTGGACATTATAATAGTGAACCCCAAGTACACAGTCTGAGGACTGTCAGAGGCTGAGCCATCAACCCCAGACTGCTCATCTCACATTTGAAAAGGAGCATAGCATACGTTTTCATACTTGAGTATTGGTCTTACAATTGTGTGTTCTCTCATAACCCAGGTCTAAAAGAAGATACTTTAAGTACTCGCTCCTTTAATTACTGTTAAATCTCCCACAATCAAAAACAAGGTAACTCTGCCCAAAAGAAAGAGAAAATACTTGCAGTGCAAATAAACATATCTGAGAAGGGCATGGTGTACAGTACTAAAGAAACGACCACAGTGTATCACAGGCAGGAGATTTCTCAGACAGTAGGACCCTGTACTAAAGAAAGACCACAGTGTCATAGGGAGAAGATACTTCCGCTCCAGATTTGATTGTGGAATGAGTGTTCTTTGAGTTTCACTTTCTTCACCTGTAAAATAGGATAAAAAAATATATGTGAAAGTTCTTTGAAAATAGAGCTAGATGTTGTTATTGTTGTTAAATGCTATCAATTCATAGTGACTCTGTTAAGGACTTCTCAGGCTATAAAGTTTTGCAGAAGCAGAAAGCCTCATCTTTCACCCATGGAGTGGATGGAGGGCTTCAACCACCGGTCTTACGGTTATCAGTCCAATGCTTATTCTATGGAGCCACCACACTCCCCATAGAACTGTATGTTTCTGTTGATGTTGAGTGCCATCAAGTCAGTACTAACTCATAACGACTCTATGCACAACCGAATGACACACTGCTCAGTCCTGGGTCAACCTCACAATCATTGCTACACTTGAGCCCATTGATGCTGCCACCATACCAATTCAACTCATTGGGTGTCTTCCTCTTTTTCTCTGACCTTCCACTTAACTAAACATGATATCCTTCTCCCGCAACTGGTCCCTCCTGACAATATGTTTAAATTACAAAAGATGAAGTCTGGCCATCCTGGCTTCCAAGGATATCATGTGAATAACTTATACCAGTTATTCACATTGATGTTCTCATTTAATGTACACAAATTTATAAGATAAGGTTTGTATACAAATTAATCTTTAAAATAAATATAAAAGATAGAGTTTTATTATTACTACTATTTGATTATGAAGAAACTGAGACACAGCAAAACTAAGCAACTTGTCATACAGAAAATAAGCTTTAGAGACAAAATGAAAGAATTTTTTTTAATTTTGGAAATACATAGATTATACAGTGCAATACTAATGTTATATCTGGCACACAGAGAAAGACAGTAAAGAGACAGAAGAAAAGAACAAAAAGAAAGGAGAGAATTTTGCATAGACTGCTGACTACATTTAAGGTAACAAAACAAACCTACCAATCTGAAACAGGAAGGGAAGAAACAGTACACGTTTGTAGCACTTCCTGTTACACCTGTGTTTCCTCATATGAACCAGATGAGTCTTCGGCTTTCAGGAACATGTCAGGTACAGTGCCTCCACGATGGGCTGAGGCACATAAATAAATATGCTTGCTGATGAAGCAAGCTTGTGAAGCTAAAATGTGCTGGGGGTTGGCGGGAGGGAGGTGAAGAAAGTAACTTTATACCTTGAGCCCCACTTCCCTTGTGAATTAGAAGAGAGCATTCAACCCAAGAACATTCAGAGTATTCTGGCAGTCCCAGAGAGGTGGAAATGTCCCTTGAGGAAACAAAATTTAATTTGCCTTTTTTCCAAGATGGATTCTTGGTAACCAAACCACAGTGAGAAGTTAGCATGATCAAAGGAGTGGAACCCTTGGGTGGTACAAATTGTTGAACATTCAGCTACAAAAGTTTGGCAGTTCTAATCCACCCCAAGGCACCTCAGAATCAATGTCTGGTGACCTACTTTCAAAATATCAGCAGTTGAGAATCCCATGGAGGACAGTCCTACTCTGAACATAGAGTCACCGTGAGTCAAAATCTATGGGCTGGCAAATGGACTTGGTCCTGAGAAGAAATAGACTCACTTTAGATGCAGCAGCTGATAAGAGCATCAATAAACTCAATAAGCAGAATGAAAATGAATTGTGATCATTTGAGGAGAAGGACCCAAAGAAAGAGACTTGAACTGAACATTAAATCCAAGGAGCTTTTGCAAAAAGTCAGAGGTCCAAGTAAAGCATATAAATAGAAGACTTTGATGCCTCTTTGGGCATACCAAACAGCTCAGATGGGACTAAAGAAAGGGTTGACTACACATATCAGATGTACAGCTGGAATTGTGAAGTAAGGCTGCCTGCTAAGGACCTTGAGGGAAAAGATAGGAAGCCGATGTGGGTAACGAGCAATTGTACTGTCATGGATTTGGTGACTTGGTTTAAAGTGAAATCATATCAATACTAATCATCTTTCTTTTGTCATCAATACCTATGGTTGTGAGGAGCTAGGTGATGCCTGCAATTTGCAATCAGCAGCTACCTGAAAGCTTGGTGGTTCAAAGCCACCCATCAGCTCCATGGAAGAAATACCTGACAATCTTCTGTAAAGATTACAGCCAAGAAAATTCTACAGAGCAGTTCTACCTTTTAGCACATGGGTCTGCATGACTCAGGGGCCGACTTGACAGCAGTTAACAACATGAGACCTCCATGTCTCCTCCATGAGACTTCTCATTCTCATCAGCTGTTCTCTGACTAATTTATAAGGCTCACAGCAGCTGGGCTTCCTTTCCCACCTGAGCCACCTTTAGGAACATCTCCTGTGCAGACCTTAATTTCCTACAGCTGTAGACCTTCTCACCCCTACTTCCCCCCAACACACCAAGGACCTCTACTCTCACTCCCCACTCACATTTCTTCCAAGGCCACTCTAAAGGAGCATTCCACCTTTCTGCCAAGAGATAGTGTCTCTGTCCCTAGCTAGCATTATGGAGCTGTGCTTTCTAGGGCCCTGCAGAGTCAGGGACCACAGAGCAGGCCATGCAGACTGGGGAATGCCACATGGACTCAAAGGTCAGGATGCTGGTGCATCCTGCAATCCCAGAGTTGTGGTGACATAGTTTTCATTTCTACTCATTGCTCACAGCAAACTGACTTGTCTCAGTGAGCCCACCTTGCCAGTCCACCAGAATGCTGTAGTGGACACTTAGTTCCTAAGTGTTGCTGTAATACAAATATCACAATAAGTGTCTTTAAAGAAGAGAAATGCATTTCTCACAGTTCTGGGCTTAAAGGATCACTTGTATTCATCCCTTCCTTGTTGGTAGCCCCAGGAGTTGTTGGTTCTTCAGCATCCCTTGAAGTGCAGGCAATTTGCACATCATATTTCTCTCCCCTTTGGGTGTGTACTTGTCTTTTTAGAACTCATACACTGATTAGGTCATGACATCACTAACATAACAGTCTGTATTTCCCAACAGGGTCATCACATGGATATATATGTTAGGATCCCAACACATATTTTGGGGAAACACAGTTCAATTCATAACAGACACAGATTTGTTTAGAGCTACAACTCATGACTGAATTTTTAGCTCTGTCATATAAACATTCACCAAGTTACATTCAACAACTTGAATTTCTTGGAAGAATATGAATACAGGCCCTGCTGGAGACATTGTAAGAATGTTCTTTGCCAGTCGGCATTCATTTCGTAAACTTATACCATTTCCAATAGTATGTACAGTTCAGATTATGATGACCCTTACCCAACCACCCAAATATCCTCAAAGTCATGAGCTATAATGTGGTGGAGGGAAGACACTGTTAGTTCTTGAGTACTCTCACTGTATCTTTCCTCTGTAACTACCTTCTCAAAGAGCCAAAGGCATGGTCACATCCTTCCTCACAGTGATCTGTGATAAACATATGATAAATTGAGAAAAGATTGAAGTTGTCAAAGACTACATTTTGCTTACATCCAAAATCAACACTCATAGAAGCTATAGTCAAAAAATCAAATGATGTATTGCACTATGCAAATCTGCTACACAAGACCTCTTTAAAGTATTCAAGGGAAAATATGTCAATTTGAAGACTAAGGTGCACCTGACCCAAGCCAAGGTATTTTCAATAGCCTAATATGTAAGGAGCTCTGGTAGGGTAGTGGTTACAAATCGGGCTGCTAACCTCAGGGTTATCAGTTCAAAACTACCAGCTGTTCCACGGGAGAAAGATGAGGCTTTCTACTCCCATGAAGATTGACAGCCTCAGAAACCCTGTACAGGGTTGCTATGAGTTGGAACTGACTCCACGGCATATAACAACAACAACAATATGTATGTGAAACTTGGACAATGAATAAGGAAAACCATAGAAGAATTGATGTGTTTGAATTATGGTGTTGGAGAAGACTGCAAAGTACCATGGATTGCCAGAAGAACAAACAAATCTGTGTTGGAAGGAGTATAGCCAGAATGCTCCCTAGAAGCCAGGATGGTAAGACTTCACCTCTCATACTTCAGACATTTTATCAGGAGGAACATCATGGAAAAGGACATCATATTTGATAAAGTGGAGGGCTGGTGAAAAGAGGAAGACCCCCAATAAGATGGATTGGCACAGTGGCAGCAGCAATGGGCTCCAGCGTAATAATGATTGTGAGGATGTGCAAGACCAGGAAGTGTTTCATTTTGTTGTACATAGGGTCACTATGAGTTCAAACCTACTTGATGGCACCTAACAACACCATGACATTGTGCCTTCCATGTGGAGGCCTCATTGGATTCCCAGCCAATGTACTTCATGCCCAGTCACCACTCACCTGTATGCTGAGCAAGTTCAGTGGAGCTTTCATACTAAGACAGACTGAAAAGAAAGACCTGGTGACCTACTTCCCAAACCCAGCCATTGAAAACCATATGGATCAGTCCATTCCATCATGGTGGTGGTGTAAAACCAGGCAGCATTTCATTCCAGTGTGCATGGAATGACAATATAGTGCTCATCACAGAGAGCAAGCCCCAAGGCAGAGATTATGGTACTGCACTATTACATTACGCCTTTTTCTAAAACCCTGTCTTTGATTACAGCAAATGACAGGACAGCTGACTTGTTGCGCCCACTTTCCCCTGAGCCTTGAACATAGAAGGAAAAGTGGACAGGAAGAAAATTGCTAGGGCAGGAGAAAAGTGGTATTAGGAAAAGATCAGTAAAACCATAAAATAAACCTCCAAATACAAAGAACAGAGGAGCATGATGTGGACAAGAGATAGAAGCTATCTCCTTGTCAGGCATGCAGGATATAAAATGCAGGACATAAAAGAGATAAAATGATTGAAAAGTATCTTCTTGTGTGCCTGGAACTCAATGAGGCTTTGAGCCCTCCCTCCCTATTAAACTACCCAGTGGGAGTTCTTAACCATCAGCTACACATTAACCGCCCCCTTAACCAGTTTTCAGCACAGGCGCAAAACGTCAAGTATCCCAGACGCCTCCACAATGGAATCCATCTTGAGATCTTAGACTCTGTCATGGATGGCAGATTCATGAGGGGAAAAGCAGAAACAGAAGCAACACATGAGAACAGAACTATGCAAACAAGAAAGAATCTTTTTGAAGGAAAGAATCTCTCCCAATAAATACATGTAGGACTGTATGTGTGGTGAGATGATGCTGTCTTTGGCACATCTCCCCTGCAGGTATTCTTTCTCTAATAAACTTCTTTTATACTATATTTCAAGACTTTTAAAAAATATTTTATTGTGAATTATGTGATAGTTTACATGGGAAAACATTAACTTTACATTCATTCTATTGTATATCGTTACATTGCCATGGTTACAATCCCCTCCATGCATCATCAA
>NW_006408768.1:2155532-2157550 GCF_000296735.1 Chrysochloris asiatica | reverse complement strand
AAGTGTCTGTTCATATCCTGTGCCCATTTTTTAATTGGGTTATTTGTCTTTTTCTTGTGGATGTGTTGTAGTTTCCTATATGTTCTAGAAATGAGTTCCTTGTCTGATATGTCATTGCAAAAGATATTTTCCCATTCTGTGGGTTCCCTTTTTACTCTTCTGGTCAAGACTTTTGATGTACCTAAGTTTTTAATTTTAGTAAGTCCCAATCCTCTAGTTTGTCTACTTTTATTTGTGTAGTTTTCAAAATGTTTGGTAGTCTGTGTATTCCCTGAATTAGAGACCTCACATTTATCCCTATTTTTTCATTAATGGCCTTAATAATTCTGGGATATATTTTATGACTTTTTAGTCTTCTATAGCCAGACTCAGTAACAGGGAGACAGCTAAAAACAAGAGTGAGGGAAATATGACTATCAGGAATAGAGGCTGACCAGGAAGAGTTGCCTGGCAATGAGAAAGGGACCTGAAGTTCAGCACTAGAGTCCCCAGGAAGCATCCAAGATGTGCAGACCCACACCAGTGGTTTACACACGAACCTTTCTGTGGTTACCAAAGGAAAAGCTAGAAGAAAATGCAATAAACTAAAGCATTTTGAAACTCAAGCTAACCTCTTTATCTAAAGACTGTCTACTCGGCTAAAAAGGTTTACTAAGTCAGGAAGGTCAAATATTGGCTTTGTTGTTGTTGTTGTTGTTGTTATTTATAGCTTTCCTTTATCACTGTTTTCTCTAACTTCTCATAGCATGAAAAAGAAGAGGGGGAAGAATAACAGGCAGAGGGGAGGCTAGCTTAATTCCTTTCAACAGAAAGCAGCTGTAACAGAGCAGAAGTAGAGTTTTAAATGACAGATTCACTCTAGGGGTCTCTCCAGAATGTGTAGCACTGATGGACAGCACCGACTGAAGGTGAAACATGTGAAGGGTTAGACACATAGAAATTACCATCATGGAGAAACCAAGCTTGGCTCATATTACCTGTGCTTATTTGTGGCATTATATAACGTACTGTACATTTATAAATGTGCCAGACTTGTGAATTGTCTTCATTTCACTACTGAAGCTACACTGAGTCATTTAGTATGAATTTTTTTGTCTGATTTCATATTTATGAATTTGCCCTTCTGGAAAATACCAAGGTCAATTTCTGCCATTTGTTGCAAAATGCAGACAGTTTAACTGAAGATTATGTTGATTATGCATGCACCCTAATATATTTCTGGGTCTTAATTATTTATTTAAATACCAAAACCACTTAGATGGAATGCTTATGAATGCACAAAGTAAAACAAACAACAAACAGAAGAAAAGCAAAATAAGATCCGAAATACATTTTCTTAACCCTCAGTGTCACAGTGTCCAAGACTGAGGGCTCTAGTCTCTGCAGTGACTGACTTTCCATTAATAAGCATGATGTCCTTCCGCAGGCACTGGTCCCTACTGACATATCCAAAATAAGAGAGACAAAGTCTTACAATCCTGGATTCTAATGAGCATTCCGGCAGTATTTTTTCCCAGACAAATAGGTTTGTTCTTCTGGCAGTCCATGATAGTTTTAATATTCTTCACAATTACCATAAATCAAATACATCAATTTTTCTACTGTCTTCCTTATTCATTGTCTAATTTTCACATGCATATGAGACAATTGAAAATAATATGGCTTGGATCAAGCACACCTTTGTCCTCCAAGTGACATCTTTACTCTTGAACACTTTAAGCTTCAAACTTTTCTCTGTTTATCATGATGTATGTTATTTATTGTTTCCGTTGTGAAGATTTTTGTTTTCTTTATATTGAGTTGCAATCCATATTGAGGTGCAATCCATATGGAAAGTTCTATTCTTTGACCTTCATCAGTAAGTACTTCAAATCCCTTTTGCTTCTGGCAAGCAAGGTTGTATCATCTGCACATCACAGGTTGTTAATGAATATTCCTCCAATCTTGATACCACGTTCTTTTTCATATAACGTAGTTTCTCAGATTGTATGCTCCATATGCAGATTGAATAAGTATGT
>NW_006408768.1:2153647-2154852 GCF_000296735.1 Chrysochloris asiatica | reverse complement strand
TGTTCTTGATACATGCTGCCTCTTGAAATGGTTGAACATTGACCAGTTCTTTTTGGCACAGTGACTCTGTGTATTCCTTCCATTTTCTTTTCATATTTCCTGCATCATTCAATGTTTTGTTCATGTTGTTGTTGTTTAGTGCCATCAATTCAGTTACAACTCATAGTATCCCTGTATAGGGTTTCCAAGGAGTGGCTTCTGGGTTTCAACCTCCAACTTTTTGGTTAGCAATCGAATACTTACCCTAGAGCAACATACTGGGACTCAATATTGCATCCTGAAGCATAATTTTTTTCTTCAGCTCTTTCAACTGGAGAAATGCTGAGCATGTTCTTATCTTTTGGTTTTCTAATTCCTGGTCTTTGTACATTTCATTCAAACTGCCCTTTGAAATTTGTCTTTGCCTTCTTAAACTGCCATTTGAAATTTTCTGTTTAGCTTTTTAACCTCATCATTTTTTCTATTGGCTTTAGTTTCTCTATGTTCAAAAGTCAAGTTTCAAGGTCTCTTCTGACATCCATTCTGGTCTATTCTTTCTTTCATGAGTTTTAAATGACCTTTTGATTTCTTCCTGCATGGTGTTTTTGATGTCATCCCATAATTCCTATGGTCTTCTGTCATTAGTTTTTAAAGCATCAAAACTGTTCTTTAGAATTTAGAGGGTGTCTAAATTCCTTCTCTTTTCTGGCATTTCTTGATACAAATTGGTGTCAAGGGATTGTCTTCTAATTTGCTCATACTCTCTTCAATTGATTCAATTCTTGGGGAAAAAAAATTTCTTTGCTGGTTACTGGGGTTTATGGGGTGTGCTAGGGGATGGAGGGAAAGAGGGAACACAGGGTAGGGAATAGACACGTGATAGTTTGTGTGCTAGAGGGGGCAATACACTAGAAGGGGAAGGGGAAGGAAAAAGGAAGAACAAGGAGGATGGGAGAAGAGTTATGCAGGTTTGCATGGACTAAATAGGACAAAGGTAAATAATGATGTAAGCACAACCTTGGAATAACAGGGCTCTGGGATACAAGGATTGAGACATGGTTTGAATGGATAAATGTGGGAAAATAATGTTAAGATACTTGACTGTCTTTTAAATCTTGGTTTCCCTTACCTACTATTGTAAAATAGACACTTAAGGGGGAGAGAAAAGAATAGCCAGAAACACCACAATAGAAAGCTTTTATGTCTGTCTTCACCTATAACTGATT
>NW_006408768.1:2150277-2152250 GCF_000296735.1 Chrysochloris asiatica | reverse complement strand
AAAAAAATGTTTAAGTTTTTGACTGCCTTATGGATGTTGGAATCTCCTGTCTACTATTGTAAAATAGATTTGCATGTATTATAGAAAAGAATATTGGGTGTGATGATTATAGAGAGCTTATAAGTCTGCCTTCAGTGTATACTTGATAGAATATGCTAAAAGGGGAATTAGAATTTTCCCAGAATGAAACAACTTTAAACATTTGTTGAGTATGGGGCCTTAGATGGATCCCTGAGGCCCACCCAGAACATTCAGAGTTGGGACATTTGCATTTCAAAAGACATGCAGACCAACCCAGAACTACTGGGAGAACAGGAGATTCATGCAGAAAATAGGAGACTGTTTTTCGGTTTCAAGCAAGCTATTTGCCTTGGAGAAAACAAGATCAGAAAAGTTTGGGTCCATAAGAGAAAATGCTGTTCAAGTTAAAGGGAACTTTTGAGCTGTATGCTTGCTGGTAACCCTCTGGGTTTACTTATGAGTAGAATTGCAGGAAATGCAGGAATGAAGACATGGACTGAGCCTGGACATATTCCACTAACACCTGTTGACCTTAAGATGAATGTGAAGAGGATGGGCTGAATGGTCTGAAGTTTAGGGGTTTGCTTGAACTCCTGAGCTCATGGGCACTGGCCTAGACCCTTAAGGCTAAGGCTGAGAGTGAAGGGGCCAGATGGTCTGAAGTGCACAGAGGTGTGTGTGAACTCCCAAATTTACTGCTGGTATCCATTTGGAAGTTGGACAGATGGTTATGGCTGAGCTGTGACCAGACCCAGTCAGATGAAGATGTTTGACACTGTGAGCAAGTATCAGTTGCTACAATTTGATGAACTGAACTTTCACTTACAAATGCAGTAGCTCAAAATTCCAGCCAGAATGGAAGATTCTTCAGATCAAGGAACATGCTTACCTCCTCAGTGTACTGGGTTGATAGGGACAGGCTTTCAGACATTAGCTAATTTAGGGCAGGGCTTTAGACATTTGCTATCAAAAATGGAGAGGAGGGAGCTATGAAGGAATGAAACAGCTAGTTTACAAGCTTTCATGGGTATGCTTAGTTTCAGAATGAAGGGGGTCTAGTAGAATCCCCACTGATTAGTTTTCTTCTTTTCCAAATAGGTCTGAGGAAAGGGAGTCAGGGATGATGCTAATATAATCGTATTATTTCAATTGTGAGTAATTGTTAGCAGGATTAATTGTGGTCATCAAAATTGTAATTGTAGATATGTGTAACTGAAAATGGGGAGTAGTTAATCTTTCATTTTGGGAACAGAAGATCTTAGGACCATCAAGAATGAAGAGCATGAATGGAACATAGGATCCCTGACTGGAAAAGCGGCAACAGCAGAGATAACAGAAAAGGTGGTGCCGTGGAAAGACAGAGCAGCTACAGACTCTAGACCCGTGGCCTGAGTAAGGCTGTGTACCTAAGGACTGGAGGCTGGCTTGCATAATGTGACCTTTGGACATTTAAATGAATATGTATATTTTGTTTTGTTTTGTATGTGTACCTCAAATATCTTTGCTTTGTTCATTTGTGATACATAAGATGTAAATGGGGCCAGTGGTTTTCTGCTATATGTGTTTTAGTTATAATATGTTAGGACTAAGTATGACTTAACAATTTTCTTTATTTAGAGATTATGCATAGAGTTTATAGATGTCAAGTTGACAAAAGTGGGCTGTAATAATTAGGGTTTTGTATCAACTTGACTAGGCCAGGATTTCCAGAAGTATAGCAGTTGAGATATGATAATCTCATGGTGATGAAAACTAATACAGGTATAGTTAACTTTGTGATGAGTGGCTATGAGCAGCCAATCAATTGAAGGGACATTTCCTTGGGGGTGTGGCCTGCTCCAAATATAATGGACATGCTAGAAAGGCTTTTTCTGTATCTTCTGCTGGGAACCTGGTACTCTATAAGCCATTTCCTTGATAACAAACTTGTGTGTGTGTGTGTGTGTGTGTGT
>NW_006408768.1:2144132-2149338 GCF_000296735.1 Chrysochloris asiatica | reverse complement strand
CCTCAGTATTCTCCTCCAACACCACAACTCAAAGGCATCAATTCTTCTATGATCCTCCTTATTCACTGTCCAGCTTTCGCATCCATATGAGGCTGTTGAAAACACAATGGCCTGGGTCAGGCGCACCCTAGTCCTCAAGCTGACATCCTTGAGGAATCCTGCAAAGATTTACACCCTCGGAAACCCTGTACAGGGTCGCTATGGGTCGAAACCGACTCGACGGCACTTAACAACAACAATATATATATATATCACTGATTTTTCTTCTCTAGAAAACCTAGCTAAGACATGAACAATGAATGATCTGTTCTTCAAACACTGACCTTGCTCTGACTGATAATATTGAGCGTGTATATCATCTCTTTCCATAGATATAGTTGATTTCCATCCAATGAAGCCCATATGTACAGTCACCATTTATGTGGTTGATAAGAAGTGTTTGCAAAGGTCTTTCCAAATTCATCATGTGATATTCAGCTTTGTTTTCATAACCAAGGCCATACTTTTACACTACTGATCTTTTTCTTAGCTTCCAGCTTTTACTTTCCAATCACCAGTAATTTTCAGCATATCTTAATTGCATGGCTTATCAATTCTAGACTGCATAAGTTGCTAAAAATAAAAATAAAAAACCAGCATTCACTATCTTCATCTTTGGTACTAGTGTTTGATGAGTAATTTGAATGATGGTCATATTAACTGGTCTTTTGTACAGGTCTATGGCTATTATCTAATTACTGATAGCAGTGCACTTCAGGATATCTTTTTAAATGTTCTTTGGTGTTCAACGTGATGCCATTTATCTTCAATTTGTCATTCCTGGCATGTAGACCATATGATTATTTGACTCCAAGTGGCCAATACTAGTGTACATCAGCTTGCTGATGCATAGGATATTCATCTTTATGCATTCCATTTCGTTTTTAATGACTTCTAATTTTCCTAGATTTATACTTTATATATTTTGTGTTGCAGTTATTAGTGGATATTTGCAGCTGTTTCTTATTTTATGTAATACCACATCAGCAAATAAAAGTACAAAAACCTTTACTCCTCCCTTGTCATTACAGTCAACTCCACTTTGAGGAGGCAACTCTTTTCCAGTCAAGTTTTGAGTTCCTAACAATTTAAGGGTCTAATTTTCTGACACTATACCAGATGATGCTCTGCTAATATTCATAATGTTTTCACTGTCTAATTTTTTCTAAAGTAAATTGCCATGTCTTCCTTCCCTGTCTTTCTCTAGAAGCTCTGTTGAAACCTGTCCACCATGAATGACCCTGCTGGTATTTGAAATTCCAGTGGCATAGCTTCCAGCATTACAGCAACATGCAAAGCACCACAGTACAACAAACTGATAAGACAAGTGGTAAAATTTCTCCTAGGAGGATTTCTTTTTCACTTCTCTAAAATTACCATTTAATAATTTTACTCAGCTGTAACATTTTTTTGGAGTCCTGGTGTGTTGCTCTAGGATAAGCACTGTACTACTAACCATAAGATTGGCTATTCAAAGACAACAGCAGCTCCTTGGAAACTCGATACAGAACATACTCCACAGCATTTAACAACAATAACATAACATTTTTCTATGTCAAAGTGTTCTTTTTGCTTTTTTATAGCATCTTTTACTCATTTTATAAAAACAGAGAAATCCCTTTTAAGATGGAAATTATAGGGTGACCGACTCATCCTTGTTTGTACAGGACAGGTCTGTTTTGAAGTGGAGTAACATTTAAAATATGTAGCAAAATGGTAGATTTTTTGTTTTAAGTTTTTATTATAAATTGAGTGCTAGGTTACATGGCAGAACATTAGTTTTACACTCACCCTATCGTATTTTGTTTCATTGCAATGATTAGAACCCCCTCCATGTATCATCATTCAACAGTATTTGCTTCAATTCCCTCCGTTTTTTGTTTGTTTGTTTGTGATGTACACCAAAACACTCAGAAATATAAAGTCATTCGAACAACTAAAGGGCACACCCTGCAAGCCTGCCCTCCAGCTGCCAGCACACAGCCCTTCTCCCTTCATGAGTCTGGAGTCCTCAGCTACTCCATCTCTCCACTTCATCATCTCTAGCATCACCACTTCTCTGGATAGAGTCCCACACTCTGCTCCCACTTTTCTCCCTGATCGTCCCAGGATCCTCCATTCCTGGACTGTAAGATCAACCACTCCCTCCTTTTTGCTACAAAACTTTTACATTTACAATTGCAACAATTGCAATTAGCCATGACAACAATTACTATTGAATCATGAGTCTTATCTCCATCTCTTTTCACCAGACCCATCTAGACAGGATGAAAACCACTCAATGGGGATTCTACCTTCCCCTGCACTCTGAAATTAAACTCCCTCTTTAAAACTTGTAAGTCAGTCACTTCGTGCCTTTATAGCTACCCACTTTAGGTAGCCATTGTCTAAGTTGCCCATCCCTATCAACTCTGTGTACCAAAGGGATGGGAATGATCCTTGCTGTGATGATTGATTCGAAAAGTTTGGTATTTTAAGCTACTACATCCATAAGTATAGATCAAGTTTATCAAATTATAATGATTTACACTCATTTACTTTATAAAAAAAGAAAAAAAATCTGTTTTTCATCTTCCTCTAGTTGAGTTCTGATCATCTAGCCACTAAAGCTAGGTCAAATGGGTACTATCTGCAAGTTTGGGTTTTCTTGTGCATCTCCCATCACTTCATATCATCTGGACACTTTACTCTCAGCTCTAGCCCACTGTGGCTATGTCCTTGTCCATGTGCTCAGGAATCCCCAGTCTCACCATACTTCAGGCCAACCAGGTCTCACCATACTCAGGTCTATGGGAGTTTATGTAACATGGTTGGACTCATCCCCTATCTTCATTGCTGCTTTTCCACCACTTCCACTCACCAGTAGACCAACGTGGTCACCAGAAGCTTACATGCATACTTGTGTATTCCCTTTGAATTTCAGTCTTGGAAGGGGGCTTGTCCTAGAGGGACTTGATTGCTTTCCTTAATGGCTTCCTGGGAAACAACTTACTTCTTCCTGTGGTAGCCAATCAGACTGTCATTTTTGTTTTCAATTTTTCCTACTGGCCTTTCTTTCAAGAAGTTTCTTCTTTTCTCTAGCTGCTCCAGGCTGATCTGCTTGTCTTTTCAAGTGGAAATTTTGAACCTCAGAAGGTTCTGGATGGGGATCAGGATTCCACCTGAGGTCTTATATACTGCAAAGGCTCCACAAGGAGCCTCTTTTCATGGGGCAAGTTCTAGCGCCCCTTTTAGGTATTGCGATCAGTTATAGGCTGAAGATGAGCTTACAAGCTTTCTATAATCATGTTTCCAGATATTCCTTTCTGTCCCCCTCAAGTGTCTATTTTACAATAGTAGTAGTGAAGGGAAACCAACATGCATAAGACAGTGAAGCATCTTAACATTACTTCCTCTCTTTTGCTCATTCAGATTATGCCTAAATCCCCTTATCATAGAGCACTGTTGTTCCAAATTGAGCATACATCACTATTTACCTCTCACAGCTCTGATTTATGAATAGATTTGAATGGAATATTGGCACGATTTGGAGAGCTGTTACATTAAAATCACAGTACGGATAGACGAATCACCCCAGGGAGCAGAACTTTAAGCATATCTGCAAAGAAGAGATAATTTGAGGCTCATTTGGGAAGTGGTAAAATGTTGGCAAAGTATTCAAGAACTTGGAATGATACAATGTTTTTGTTGTTAGCTGCTGTTGCGAAAATGGGATTAGATTGTTGTGATTCATAGGGTTTTTATTGACTATTATCAGAAATAGATCCCCAGGACTTTCTTCTTCATAAGTCTTAGTCTGAAGCTCTGCTGAAGGCTGTTCAGTATTCTAGCAGCACACAAGCCTCCACTGATAGCCAGGTGGTGACTCCATAAAGTGCACTGGACAGAAGCTGAACCTGGGTGTCTCATAAGGAAGGTGAGAATTTTGCCATGGAAACATAACTGCACCAGCCAAATTATACAGTTCACACATTTTTTTTAAATGTACAATAATAGAGTACAGAAGTTACCAATAGGAGCAAACACTTACCCAATCAGACCTGATGTCTAGCAAAAACAACTGTTTTGTCTGTATCTGACTTTTAGATCTAGGGTAGGTAGCATATCTTGTTTCTTACAAAGACTCATTTCATGAAAGTTCATGCTTCAAAATGTCTTACATGAACTTAAAGCGATTCCACCTAGTTCTCTGTATTCATCAGTTAATCACTTAACAGAAGAAGAAAAAAAATCTTTGTTTGTATTACAGAGATATTCTCAGGAAGGAAAAAAAGCTATTTTAAATTATTAATGTTAATTGTCTAGGTCCATTCAAAGGAGATAATTTTGAATTCTGCTGAGATTGTAGAAAACTGACAGCAAAAAAATAAGGAGAGGAAATAAAATTGAAAGCTCCAGCCATGACAAAACTAGGAAATAAATACAAAGCTGCTTCAAAAAAGTTTGTGGAAACAAAGCAAACCCCAATACATTTTAAAACATAGAATTATTACAAAACATTTTGTCAGCTCACAATGCTATAAAAATATAAATAAATAATAGGAAGATTGAGGAAAAAACAAAATACATGCAAAATGAATAACAACCTGCTTACAAGCTACTGGATAGTAGAACAAATAAAAATTAAAATAAGATTTCCTTGAATCAAATGAGAATGAGAACACAGCATACAAAATCCTTTGACACAGAGTAAAAGTGGTACTCAAACTGAAATTTATAGCAAGAAATACACACATCTAAAAAGAAGAAGCATAATCAATACATTAATGAAACATTTCCAACAATTAGAAAAGGAGCAGCAAAGAAAATGTACTGTGACCAGAAAAAAAGAAATATTACAGACTAGAGCAGAAATAAATGAAATAAGAAAGCAGTAGAAAGAATCAATAAGACAAGAAGTTGGTTCTTGGAACACAGGACCCTAGGACCATCAAGGGAGAAGAGCACAAGTGGAATGTGGGACCCTACCCAGAGAAGTAGCAACACCAGAGATGGAGGCAGAGATGATAACATGGAGAAATAGAGCAGCATAGGACTCCAGACTCGTGGAAAGAAAAAGGCTATGTGCTGGTGGCCAGGAGGCAGGCTTGAAGAATGTGCCTTTTGGTTGTTTAAATGATTAGATATTCCTGTGTGTTTCTGTGTGCATTCATAAAACAAACAAACA
>NW_006408768.1:2141965-2143424 GCF_000296735.1 Chrysochloris asiatica | reverse complement strand
AGCCAGATTTGGAAGAGGACATGGAATTAGGGATATCATTGCTGATTATCAGATGGAACTTGGTTAAAGGGGAGAATACCAGAAAGATGTTTACTTGTGCTCCATTGACTATGCAAAGACTTTGGACTGTGTGACTCACAATAAGCTATGGGGAACATTGCAAAAAATGGGTATTCCAGAACACTTAATTGTGCTCATGAGAAAGCTGTACATCCACCAACAGGCAGCTGTTTAAACATGACATGGAAATAATGAATGTGTGATAGTTAAAGTTTGTGTCACCTTGACTGGGCCAGGATTCCCAGCAGTTTTGCAGTTGCTAGTTAAACTCTATGACACTTGGCTATGAACAGGCATAGTTAACTCGATGATGATTGACTATCAGTAGTCAATCGGTAGAAAGGGACTTTCCTTGGGGGTGTGACCTAATCCCAATATAATGGACAGACAGTAAAAGCTTGATTTCTTTTCTACTGAGGACTTGGAACTCTACAACTGTGAGTCATTTCCTTGATATAAACTTCTCTTTACATATATACATATATAAGTTTCACTGCTTTGCTTCTCTAGAGAACCCAGCCTAAGACAATATGGAAATTTGCCAGGGTTATATCATTTCTCCATACTTATTTAATATGTATGCTGAGCAATTAATTCAAAAAGTTGGATTATATAAAGAACACGGCATCAAGATTGAAGGAAGACTCATTAACAACCTGCAATATGTAAATGATACAACCTTACTTGGTTAAAGTGAGAGGACTTAAAATACTTACTGATACAGATTAAAAGCCACAGCCTTTGGTATGGCTTGCACCTCAATGTAAAGAAAGCAAAAAGCCTCACAACTGGACAAATAAATAGCATCATGATAAACAGAGAAAAAAATTGAAGTTGTCAAAGACTTCCTTTTGCTTGGATTCACAATCAACACTCATGAAAGCAGCAGTCAAAAAATCAAACAACGTATTGCATTAGGCAAATCTGCTGGGGAAAAAAAAACAAAAAACCCTCACAGAATAAATAAGATGGCGGATCAGGTGGAAGTGCAGTGAAGAGCTCTGCTGGCAACAACACAGAATACCCTACCAAGCAGGCTCAGGGGATGGTCCCAGAAGTCTGAACCACATATAAAGGAATATTTATAAGGTTGGAAGGCTTTCAGCTGGGGGAATTTGTGGCAGAAGCAAGAAATCCATTGCTTTCTAGGTCAGGATGCTAAACTGCTCCAGGAGCTGCCATCTTGGGTAAGACCAAGTGGGGGAAGGATCAGATCAGCCACAGACACCTGGCATAACCACGAAGATAATGGTGTGGCCATTCTTTTCATTTGGTATCTGTTCACTGGTCCCTTGCTGTGTAAGCACCTCCATTCTGGTGACTATAGAGGTGCCTGAGCTAGTGGACAACCCAGAGCCACCCTCCAAGGGTTCTACTATGCATGTGCACAGATCTCCTC
>NW_006408768.1:2120005-2121077 GCF_000296735.1 Chrysochloris asiatica | reverse complement strand
AAAGAACTAACCAGAAGAACACACAAAAGACTTGAGCAGTCACTTTAACAAAAATGGATTTACAAATAATCAATAAGCACATGAAAAAGTCACCAGCAGAATATAAATTAAAATGACAATGACATAACAGGAATTCTTGCCAATAAACAAGACTGACCAGGCCTAGGATTAGCAAGGGTGTTGTTGTTCAGTGTTGTTGATTTGGTCCTAACTCATAGTGACCCTGTATAGGATTTCCAAGGAGTGGCTGGTGAGATTGAACTTCTGATCTTGTGGTTCAAACAGATCTTGCAGTCCAGCGTATTAACCCACAGCGCCACACCTGGGATGCTCTTCCATTATTGATAGGAACCACTTTGAAAAATGTTCAGGCACTGTTTATGAACTAAACATACAATTACCCTATTATCCAACAACTCCACTCCTAGGTATTTACCCAAGAAAGGCGGAGACATGTGTTCTCAAAGACTTGGATAAGAATAATGAAATGAAAAGATAATTTTTCCATAAACTCTTTGAGGTCCTTTAACAAGCCAGTAAACATCAAGGTACAGAGAGAAGGCTCAAAATAGCAGCTTAATAGCAGCCATACACTTGACAATAACAAATGCAGAATTACACAACTTTTCCTTTTAATGTAAGGTTTACATACAATTAAATACACATAGATTTAGTATACATTTGATACATTTTGACAAATACATACATATGTGTAATCTAAACCCTGTCAAAATTCATGTTATTACCATATCCCATAACATTCTCTCATGCCCCTTCTTTGTCGGTTATCACATCCTGTTGCATAGCATTTTTTTTTTTATTATTGTTTTTTCCACCACAGATTAATTTAGTCAAATTTAGAATCTTGTATAAATAGAATCATGGAGCACTGGTATGTCTCTATAAGATTAGTGGACTGTTAACTCAAAGGTCTCCGGTTAAAGGTCCACCAGCTGCTTTTCAGAAACAGGGGCACTGTGAGTTAGAATCAAGTTGTCAGCACTTAACAAGAACAACAGAGACAATAAATGAAATCATAGTGTGTAATCTTTTATGCAAGGCTTCTTTCTCT
>NW_006408768.1:2117547-2119289 GCF_000296735.1 Chrysochloris asiatica | reverse complement strand
AACTGTTGACCTTGAGGTTCGCAGCCCGATACAGATGGCAATAAATAACAATGGAATAGAACGGAAAGGCTAGGAATAGCCCCCTACATCTATGGCCAATTGATTTTCAATAAGGATGTCAAGTCCATCCAATTGGAAAAATGTGTATCTTCAACAAATGATACTGAGACCACTGGATCGCCACATGGAAAAAAAAATGAAGTTGGACTGAAACTTATGACATATATAAAAGTTAACTCAAAATTAAACAATAACCTAAATAATAATCCTGAAATGATCCTTCCATGTGACATCAAAAGCATGAGTAGCAAAAGATAAAATGGATATAAAACATTAAAAAAGAAAAAAAAACAAAAAACTCTTGTGCATCATAGGACTTTATCAACAAAGTAAAGAGGCAACCTACAGAAAGGGAGAAAGTAGCTGGCAAGCATATATCTAATAAAGTTTTAATATTTAGACGATGTGAAGATCTACAGCTAAAAAACAGAAAGATAAAAATTCAATTTAAAAAATGGACAAACAATTTGACATTTCTCAAAAAAATATACAAAAATGGCCAACCAGCACATAAAAAGATTTCCAATGTGATTAGTCTTTAGGGAAAGGTTCATTTGCTTTCCTTCTACCTTGTAACTGTGTTTTCTCTTCTAGCCTCACTGGATAAGGGAGAGCAATCACATCCATACAACCCAACCATAACCATATCCTTTACAAGTCCACCCACTAGGCAAGAGCCAGTACCAACAGCTATACACTTGATCAAAAATGACAACTAACATCAGACAAACCAATCTTAAATTCAGCTGCACAAATGGTGAATAGTGAACAGAACATACCTCCATCCACTAATCACTCACTAAAGAGCAGTTGGTGAGTGTCTAAAAATACACCAACATACAATCATCAACTTAATACAAAATACACCACAATATATCAAAAACAACACACAATTTTTTTTCACATGAAGAAACAAGACAGAATGGCTTAAACAAGGAACAAAGAGGCAGAGCAATGGATCTACCTGAAAAAAACAATTCAAGAGAATTAGGTTTGGGTACCTCCAAATTATTGACAGGCCAAGGAAAACAAAGAAGAATTCAGGTAAACACTACAGAAACATACAGCTATGACAGACAAATGATTGAAGAGATACAATATCTGCCAATAGAAATCCAGACGACTAATACTAAGATTTCATACATTTCAAAGAGCAAAGGAGTATATTTGGATCATTAGAAGCCTGAGTTAATGAGCTTGAAGATAAATCTCTCAATACAAGCATATTAAAAGAATAATCATAGAAAATAATGAAAAAATATGAAGAAAGATTCATGTGGTACACCATGAAGGAGAATAACATGGGTGACTGGAATTCCAGAACAAGAAAAGAAAAACAAAAACACAGAAAAGACAGTGAAATAAATGTTGGAAGGAAACTTTACTAACATCATGAAAAACGAGGAGATAAGCACTTAAGAAGCTTAACAAAACACCAGATTGGATAGACCATAACCAAAATGACCAAAATATATCATAATCAAACTCTCCAAAATCAAAAACAAGGAAAGAATCCTGAAAATTTCAGGAAAAATCAAAAGGTTAGCTACAAAGAAGAACCAAAAAGATTAAACTCTGATTTTTCAGTTGTTGTTGTTGTTGTTGTCAGGTGCCATCGAGTCAGAACCGACTCATAGCGACCCCATGCACAGCAGAATGAAACAATGTCCGATCCTGGGCCA
>NW_006408768.1:2109941-2116002 GCF_000296735.1 Chrysochloris asiatica | reverse complement strand
GAATCTTTCAATAACAAAAGTCAAGGCTTGAATTTTTTCTTCAGTTCCCCCAGCTTGAGAAATGCTGAGAGTGTTCTTCCTTTTTGGTTTTCTGATTCCAGATCTTTGTACATTTTATTGTAATATTTAGCTTTATGTGTGTATTATTGTAATTAAGCACCATTGACTCAGTACCAGGAGCAACTGGTGATTTGAACTGTCTACCTTCATTGTAGTCCGGTACTTATTCTACAATGCCACACCAAGACTCCATATATACAGAGGTCACATATTCTAAGTATACATATGTATATATATGCTTAACAATATTCATTTAACACTATAAATTAATTCTTAGTTCATGAGAATAGGAAAAAATTTCTAAAATGGAAGAGTAATGAGGAAGGACAAAACCTCCCAGAGATAAAAAACATATCTAGAAGCTACACTGATTAATTCATGAATGCTAGATTTATATTTCATGAGTATTAAATAGATCAATGGAAAGAGTACTAAAATAAATAAATAAGTATATCAACTGCGAACCACAAGTTCAGCAGTTTGTGAGAGAGTTCATGGGAGAAAGATGAGGCTTTCTGCTCTCGTAAAGATTTACAGCCTCAGAAACCCTGAACAGGGTCGATATGAGGAGGAACCAACTCCACAGCATATAACCACCACCAATAATAGCTAATATTTCTTGGAATTTATTATACACCAGATAATATTTAAAACTCTGCACAATTATCACTGTGCATCATGTTATCAAAATCTTAGAAAGTTATCACTGTTTTGTCATTCATTGTTGTTGTTAAGTGCCGTCGAGTCGGTTCCGACCCATAGCAACCCTGTACAGGGTTTCCGAGGGTATAGAAAGCCTTATCTTTCTCCCTCGGAGCGGCTGGTAGTTTCGAACCGCTGACCTTAAGGTTCGCAGCCCGATTCGTAACCACTACGCTACCAGAGCTCATAGCTGTCATCAAATTGTCTCTTGATGCATGGCAACCCCATGCAAAATAGAATAAAATGTTGCACAATTCTGCACCAGCCCAGTGATAAGTTGTGGGTTGGACTGTTGTGGTCTGCCCATAGGATTTTCCTTTTTTTATGTATTGAAAAATGTGCATTTAGAATTAACCAGGTGGACTCAGCTTGTTGTTGTTGCTAAGTGCCATAGAGTTGGTTCCAACCCAAAACCATCTTGTATAGGGTTTCCAAGGAGCAGCTGGTGAGCTTGAACTGCCGACCTTGTGGTTAAAACCAACTGGGTAGTCCAGCGCATTAAGCCATAGCACCACACTAGGACTCAGTTTAGATGATCCCAATTTTGTTGGCAACATCCAAAGCATCCTAATCAGGGGCCAGTCAAACCCATGCCTTCTTTTACCCATCAAGCCTGATCAAGGTGTTGCCCTTGGCTATGTCAATGCCATAGAGCTTCTTCATAGCCTGTCTGATCTGGTACTTGCTGATCTTGATATTCACAATGAAAGCAAGTGTGTTGTTATCTTCAGTCTTCTTCATGATTGACTCAGTAGTCAGGGGGAACTTGATGATGGTGTAGTGGTCATGCTTGTTTCTCTTGGGGAGTCTTCTGAGGACATTTGGGCTGCCTTCAGAGCCTCAGTGTCTTGGGCTGCCATAAGGTGGGTGATTTGTGGATCTTCTTTTTTTGTGTGTGGCTGCGGACAACTTTCAGCCCTGCCTTCTTGTTCTTGAGTGCCTTTGCTTTAGATTCAGTCTGGAGAAGTTTTTTCACTTTCGGTGCCATTTTCATAAAAAGGCTCCCCATAGGATTTTCAGTGGTTGGTTTGTGGAAGCAGATGGCTAGGTCATTTTTCCAAGCCTATCTTCGTCTGGGAGCTCCGCTGAAACCTGTAAAGCATCATTGTTTTTAATGTGTCTTTGAGTCAGTTCTGACTCATAACGACCCTGTACAGAGTTTCCAAGGAGTGGCTGGAGGGTTTGAACTGCCAACTTTGTGGTTAACAGTCCAGTGCTGATCTTACAACACCACACCAGGACTCCATAAAGCATCATAGCAGCTCAAAAACCTCCACCGACAGATAGATATTAAATGGGCATGAGGTGCATTATTACTTTTTTTTATTTTGTTATGGAGATTATTAGGGAAGTGTACAGTTTACAATTAAAGATCCAGAACAACTCAGGATGCAGCAGTGTTTTGATCAGGAATGCCTCTTCTCAGCCATACTGCAGGCACACCTTGCCTTTGTCTTTGGCTCCACAGTCATATGGTCCCTTAGCTTCTACCTTGCTTGGACAAATGATACAAAGCTCTTTTAGCCAAGCTGTGAATGCCCAAAGGCAACATTCTGTAATCCAGTCTCCTGCTCGTAAGTACTCAACTATACTCAGTCCATGGACCTAGAGACCACAGCTGCTCTGTCTCTCCATGCCACCACCTCTGCCATTGCCTCTGCTGTCCACTACTTTTCTAGGTGGGGCTCTCACACTTCACTCATGCTCTTCCTTCTTGATGATCCTGGGGAGGTCTATTCCTGCTTCTGAGTTGGCTTCTTTTAAACCTAGCTGGATGACAAAACTAACCAATCCCAGCCTTAGAGTCCTGTATACCTTATTTACATGATTCCATCCAATCACTTGGTGGGAATTAAGAAGACTTTGGATAGAAAAGCTATAGCAAGTAAATTCAAGGTACTGCAGGCCACCCCCTAGCTTTTCTAGCCATTGTCTTTCATAAATTACTCAATCCATGGGTCTAATGCCCACAGCTGCTCTGTCTCTCCATGCATTATTTGTAATACCAAAACCAAAGTCTTCATTAATTAAGGCCTGTATATATAAATAAGTCCTGATGTGGCATCCTGGTGTGGCACTGTGGGCTAATGCATCAGACTGCAAAGTCATTTGAACTGCAAGGTCGGTGGATCAAGTTCATCAGCTTCTCCTTGGAAACCCTATACAGGGCTGCTATGGGTGGGAATCAACTCAATGACACTTAACAACAACATATAAATAAGAACAAATCCATACTATGGAACACTGGTAGCATAGTGGTTATGAATAGGGCTGTGAGCCGCGCGGTCAGCAGTTCGAAACTACCAGCGGTTCTGTGGAAGCAAGATGCGGCTTTCTGCTCCCATAAAGATTTACAGCCTCAGAAACCCTGTACAGGGTCACAGTGAGCCGGAACCAACTCCACAGCACACAACAACAACAACAACATGGAACACTATGCTGTCATTCTTTTTTAAGTGGGGGAGCACTATATTTATAGCTCTAGGATCTTAATGCAAAATGTATTGTTGGGTATAAAAGGAAGGAACAAAGCAGCATGTATTATGCTATCTTGTGTTTTGAACTTAAGAATGGAGCAGTGATGGTTCATGGGTAGAATTGTGGTACTATAGGATAAGTACTGGGTTGCTAACCTCAAGGTCAGCAGTTCAAAACCCACCAGACACTCCTTGGAAACCCTATATAAGATCACAATGAGTCAGAAATGAATTGATGATAATAAACAGCAACAGCGACAATGAGAGAGACCTGGGTTAGAGTCCCAGTCATTAAACACCTGTCGGTAAAGGTTTGTGTGTTGCTGAACATATTGCTGACATCAGATGGATCTTGGCTGAAAAGAGAGAATACCTGAAAGATTTTTACTTGTGTTTTATTGACTACACAAAGGTTTTTTACTGTGTGAATCATGACTATGGATAACATTGTGAAGAATGGGTATTCTAGAATACTTGTTTGTGCTCATGAGGAACCTGTACATAGACCAAGTGGCAGTTGTTGTACACAACAAGGGAATATTGGATGGTTTAAAATTAGGAAAAGTGAGTGCCAGTGTTGTATTCTTTCACCACACTCATTCAATCTGTACACTGAGCAAATAATATGAGACACTGGATTACATGAAAAAGAATGTAGCATTAGGATTGGGAAAAAACTCGTTAAGAACTTGAGATATGTAAATGATACAACCTTGCTTGCTGAAAGTGAAAGGATTTTAAAATACTGATGAAGATCAAAGACCACAGCTTTAAGTATGGACTGCACCTCAATTTAAAGAAAACAAAGCCCTTACCACTGGACCAATAAATGACATCAAGATAAATGAAGAAAAGATTGGAATTGTCAAAGACTTCATTTTGCTTGGCTCCAACATTAACACTTATGGAAACATATTGCATTAGGCAAATCTGTTGGTCAAAAACTTTAAAGTGTTCAACAGCAAACATATCAGTTCGAGGACTAAGGTTTCCTGACCTAAACCATGATATTTCCAATAGCCTCATATGCATGAGACAGTTGGACAACGAATAAGGAAAACCATATAATTGATGCATCTGAGTCATGGTGTTGGAGAAGAATATTGAGAGCACCATGGACGGCCAGAAGAACAAAGGCATCTGTGTTAGAAAAAGTACAGCCAGAATGCTCCTTAGAAGTCCGGATGATGAGACTTCATTTCTCATACTTTGGAAATGCTATCAGGAAGGACCAGTCCCTAAGGAAGGACATTATGCTTGGTAAAGTGGAAGGTCAGCAGAAAAGAGGAAAACACACAATGAGATGGATTGGCACAGTGGCAGCAACAATGGGTTCAAACATAACAGCAGTTGTGAAGATGGCGCAGGATGGGCAGGGTTTTGTTCTGTTGTTCATAAGGTCACTATGAGTTGAAACTGATTCACTGTACCTAACAACAACAATGATGCTGAACAAGTTTCAACAGAGCTTCCAAACTAAGACAGGCTAGAAAGAAAGGTCTGGTGATCTAGTTCCAAATAATCAACTAATGAAACCCTATGGATTGGTAGTACATTTCATTCTGGACCAGCATCCCACCCATTTATGCCTGGGATCCCCATGAGTACAGCAGGAACCAATAGCACAATATACTCGGAATAGTTGCAGAAGTTCAAGGTCCTACACAGGTCACTAGATGATGATGGTGGCTGCTGCAGTGACCGAACCCTAAGCAGTGATGGCCATTCCGGGACAATGCAGTGATGGTGTAATGTCCTTTTTTGAGTACTCCATACTGCTGGGCATTTACAATGAGGACTGACAGAGACTGATTCAGAACCACATACTGAGCACCTTGGGGGACTTGCCATAGGAAGATGGAAAGATCAATTGGAGCCTTTTCTTACAGTTGATTGTTTTCAGTAGTGATAACTGCCACACAGGGAAAACTTTAAACAGGGGATTTTCTCAAAATGTGCCACAATATCCCTTCTCCACACCTCTGTCCTAAGTGCTGGAAGTTCCATGAGAATGCATTGTTGTCTGTTGAAGGCCAATTCCACTTTTGAAATAAAAATGTTTTATATATATACACACACACATATCTGGATAAACCAGAAAGAACTGAACCCACTGAGCTAAGCTAGCTCTAACTCATGATAAGCCCACATAGACCATCTTTAGGGAAGCAGAGGGCAGACCTTGCTTCTGTGGTGCTGCTGGGTGAGTTAGAACTTCCAACCTTTAGGTAAGGAGTTGAGTGTAAACCATTTGTTCCACCCAAGGATCTTATGTATTTGAATGGGGTTGTTGTTGTTGTTAAGTGCCATCCAGTCAGTTCCAACTTAGAGCAACCCTGTATAATGGTTCTAAGGAGTAGTTGGTGGGTTTGCACCATTGACCTTGTGGTTAGCAGATCAGAGCTTATCCTACAGTGCCACACCAGGATTCCTTTGAATGAGGTAGCACTAAATAAATATGAACAGGAAAGGGTAGAAACATTCACTGCCCTTTCTACCCAGGAGACAATCTAAAATGTTAATCAGGTTACTGAGTGAAACCAATTCTCTGGTTCCGTCCTGTCTTCAAACAGGTCCACAATTTAACCCCTCTCCAATTCTGACTCCATGTAAGCCTGCACCGCTCTATATTCGGTGCTCAGAATCTGGAGAAGCTAGCTCCTCTGAGCCAGCCAGCTTAACGAAATCTGAAACTCTACTTCACCTCTCCAAGTGGCCTCAGTTTCTTCGACAACGGGTCAAGAGCTGCTGCAACAGACACCCTCGGACCCAGGGCTTCTGTGGCACTCTTGGGCCCAGGGCTGCTGTAACACTTTCAAATC
>NW_006408768.1:2109378-2109841 GCF_000296735.1 Chrysochloris asiatica | reverse complement strand
TATGCTACCTTGAAGAGCAACAATGAAGCTGTAAGGTATCACATAACATGGATGAATGTTACAGACATTATGTTGAGTGAAATTAGTCAGTCACAAAAGGAAAAATACTGCATAAGACCAATACTGTAAAAGACTAAGAAAATGAACCCATACTAAAGCGAGGGGGGGGGGGATGATTTGCTGGTTACCAGGATATGGGAGGAAGGTAAGAGGAGGGAGGGGAAGGTAGAGCATAGGGTAGGGAATAGACACAGGATAGTTTGGGTGCTAGGGAGGGGGCAATACACAAGTAGGGGGAGGGGAATAGAAGAACAAGGCGGATGGGAAAACAATTAGGCAGGTTTGCATGGGCTAAGTGGGACAGAGGTAAATAATGATGTATACACAACCTTGGAACAACAGGGCTTCGGGATACAGGGATTGAGACATGGTTAGAATGGGTAAAAAGGGGGGTAAATAATGT
>NW_006408768.1:2107141-2109004 GCF_000296735.1 Chrysochloris asiatica | reverse complement strand
AGAAGATACTTCTTGAAAGAAAGACGAACAGGAAAAATACAAAACAATAATGGCAGTGGGACTGACTGCATAAGAACAAGCAAGTAGCTCTCCCAGGAGACATCAAGGCAAGTTGTTAGGTCCCCTCAGGACAAACCCCCTTCCAAGAGTAAGACTGAATGGGAATACACATGCAGACACATGCTGTAACTGGTGACCACGTTGGTCACCAATAAGGGGAAGTGAGGGAAAAACAATGAAGCTGAGAGCTAAGTCCAACCACATTCAATACACTCCTGTGAACCCAGATGGAGACCTGGTTGGCCAGCAGTGTGGCAAGACCTGGGGATTCTTCTCCCAGAGTCAGTGACACAGCCACAGAGGACTAGAGTGGAGAGTGAAGCGTCCAGCTGATAAGAAGAGAGGGTATATGCACAAGAACACCCACACTTGCACATAATATCCATTTCAATGGCTGGGTGATCAGAGTTCAACTAGAAGAAGAAAGAAGAGGAAAAAAAAAAAAAAGGAATCTGATACAATTTGATGAACTTGACCTACACCTATGGATGTGGTAGATATCAAAAGAGGGAACAAATCTTTCCAGCGAGGATAATTCCCACCCCCTCGATACACAGGATAGATAGGATGGGCAACTTGGACATTGGCTACCCAAAATGGGGGGACTACAAAGTCAAGAAGTGACTGGCTTACAAGCTTTCAAGAGGTAGCCTAGATCCAGAGGGCACAGAGGAAGGTAGACTCTCCACTGAGTAGTATCCAATCTGTCTGGGCGGGACTGATGAAAGGAAATGGAGATAGTACTCATGTGGTACAATAGTGAATAATTACTATCTGAAATGACTGTGAAGGTTGGAAATGTAAAGGTAGATGTTTTGTAGCAAAAGGAAGGGAATGGTTGACTTTGCAGTCCATGAGCAGAGTTCCCTGGGACCATCAAGGGAGAAGAGCGGAGTGCGGGACCCTACCCAGAGAAACAGTGATGCCAGAGATGGAGGAAGAGATGAAGATGGTGCAGAGATGGAGTGGCTGGGGACTTTAGACCCAGAGAGGGAGGGGGGCCATGTGCTGACAAACGAGGGGCATGCTTGCAGGTTACACACTTTGGGTGGTTGATGATGCAGGGAGGGGATTATAACCATGGCAATGAAATTATATACAATAGGATGAGTGTAAAGTTAATGTTCTCCCATGTAAACTATCACATAATTCACAATAAAACAGTTTAAAAAAAACAAAACACATTAAAACTAGAAGGGGTGCGGTGAGAGGTATTTACATCAGGTTTTAAAAAAAAAAAAAATGTATTTTAATTATGTATGGCCCCTCACAGCTTGTGGAGGTCCCAGGGCAACAGAGCAGGTGTCCTGGTATTAACTGAGGAAGATTCTGAATCATTTGCTAGTGTGGACTCAGGATCCAGATTAGGGACGGTCCTTTATAATGTCAAATATCTGGTTACTTACAGTTTGGTTGAATTGGTGGTGGTGATGGTGATGTGCTAAGGAGTCGGTTCTGACTCATAGTGACCCTGTATAGTTTTTCCAAGGCTATCAATCTTTATTAGAGCAGAAAGTCTCATTGTTCTCCCACAGAACCTCAGATCATGAGATTAGCATCCAGATTCATAATCACCACGCTACCAGAGCTCCTTGAATTGGTCTGCAGCCTGAAAAGGTTTCTGGAAAGTACCATCCTTCCTTTCTTTCACGAGTATTTGAGTAACACTATAACATCTTTATAAAATAAAAAAGTCATCGTTTCTAATCCCAAGAATTTAACTTGTAAAACAAACTAGAGCAAAACAACCTTAAAATACAGTGAAGTATACATTTATGCCCCCCCCCCCCGCCCCCGCTCTGG
>NW_006408768.1:2101741-2107041 GCF_000296735.1 Chrysochloris asiatica | reverse complement strand
TCAGACATATTGTCATGAGAGACCAGTCACTGGAGAAGGATATCATGTTTGGTAAGGTGGAGGATCAGAGAAAAAAAAGGAAGAACCCCCCCCTCCCCCAGCGAGATGGATTGGCAAAATGGCAGCATTTTGCTCAAGCATGGCAACAATAGTGAGGTTGGACCAGGATCGGGCAGTGTTTCGTTCTGTTGTGCATAGGGTCGCTATGAGCAGGTACTGACTTGATGGCGCCTAATGACAATAACAACCATTGAGTCAATTCTAATTTATGGGGACCTCATGTCTGTCAATGTTGTTGTCATTGTTAAGTGCTTTCGAGTCAACTGCAACTCATAGAGACCCTGTATAGGGTTTCTGAGGATCAGCTGGTGGTTTTGAACTGCTAACTTTGTGGTTCTCAGTTCAGTGCTGATCCTACAGCACCACACCAGGAGTAAGAGTGTTGTTGTTAAGTACTGTTGAGTGGATGCCAACTCATAGTGACCCTGTATAGGGTTTCTGAGGAGTGAATGGTGGGTTTGGACCACCGACCTTGCAGTTCAAACCAATCTTGTGGCCCAGTCCATGCATGCTAACTTTTTGCACCACCCAAGAAGTCCACTGAACAAATAGAGTGAATTATTTTAGAAGATGCTTGTTATAAACTTTACAGTGCCTCTGAATAACTATGTCCCCAGGCAAGGGTGCTTAATTTCTAGGAGTTCAAACTTTCTCTTATATAAAGTAGGGCTGCTAATCCTCATTTCAGAGTTGTGAGAAATAAATACACACACACTTCACTTGATACAGGATTCAGTTAAATGTTAAAGACTCTAGCTAAATGTTCCACTAACATAAGCTTCCTCCTACACTTCCTTGCCCAATTAACCCTCATTTTCTTGGCAGGCAATGCGAGAGTTCTTTGCTGAAACCAGACTTGACCATCTTGCCTGGAGCTGGCTCTTTGTGCAGGGACCACCCACACTCTTTTGTTCATTCACTCTCTGACCTTTGACCCAGTCTTCTCACTACAGTTCATGGCCTGGTAAGCCAATCTCACAATGAAAGGGACATTTCCTACTTTTGAAAAGAAAATGGGCAGAGAACCAGCAGACTTGTGGTGCCTTCCATTTCCCATCTGTAAATTTCTCAAAATACTTCCCAGTAATCCATCTCTTAGGGCTCACAAAGCAATTGATAATATTAAGTGTCTCAGTTGCCTAGAGTATTTCAGAAGAAACTCGAAAACACACAGTCCTTGAATTATAAATTGGAGATGGTGCCATCTATCTTCTTTGTAGGGTTGATGCATGCAACAATCAGAGGGGTGACAGGCCCCCATCAGTCAACAAACAGGTACAAGTTTAGCTTGAATCCAAGGGTGAGTTAGTAGTGTTGCTGTGGGTTAAATTCAGAATCATCTACAGAATTTGGAATCTCAGGTCAGCAAATCACATAGGGGAGGCTTTACCTACGAGTGCTTTAAAAAAAAGATTCTTAGTCTCATATTTAGAATTCTGATATGGCATTGTAGGAAAGCTGGTAGCCAAAGGGTCAGCAGTTCAAACACATCAGCTCTTTGGAAGCCTTATAGGTGGTCACAATGAGTCAGAACCAACTCGATGACACTTGACAACAACAACAAAAATCTCAAATTTGTTTGAAATACCTGGTGTGGTGTTGTAGGATAAATGATGGACTACTAACCAAAAGGTTGGTAATTCAAACCCACCAGCCAGTCCTTGGAAACCCTATACAGGGTTGCTATGATTCAGAACCAACTTGACAGCATTTAACAACAACAAAATTTCAAATTTGTTTCAAAGACCTGATGTGGTGCTGTAGGATAAACATTTGACTGCTAACCGAAAGGCTGGCACTTCAAACTCATCAGCCACTCCTTGGAAACCCTATACAGGGTTACTTTGAGTCAGAAGCTACTTGATGGTTACTTCACGACAACAAAGTGGGGGTCAGTGTTGGTTCAGTGGTGCACGGACCCAGTCTTGATTCCCAGCCAAAGCGCCACATGTGCAGACACTGCCTATCTGTCTCTGGAGGCTTGCAGGTTGCCAGGAGGCTGCAAAGGTTTCAGCAGAACTTCCAGGTTAAGATGGGCTAGGAAGAAAGGCGTTACTTCCAAAAATCAATCAATGGATCATATCAGTCCAGTCTAGGTTGGCGGTTGACTCCAAGGCAGCGAGTCAGACAGTTCTAACAACTGTGCCCTCTCCGTCCCCATAAATTTCTGTTATCACCCAGAGCCACAAGCAGTTTTCAGAGCTTCCAATAGTCTCCTTCCACTGATGTCAGACGTTTTAAAACTGGCAGGGCCAGGATTCCAGCTACTCTTGTTATCTGCCTTCACATTCTTCCTCTGCCTATTCATGCTGCTGAGGAGGTCCAAATCAGCTTCCTGTAATCTTGATGGAGGGGAGGGGGACGGGAGAGGGCATAACTTCTAAGCCTAGTTGTTCTAAGCAGCTATTCCCTCCTCCCCTTCCTGTCAGTTCTTATAGCTTCCTTTGCTCAGCCAGCTACCCCTCCTCCAACAGGGATGCATCTCCTCTAAGTCCTGGGATTCCAGCACCTCTCCTAGTGTCAGATGCAGGATGCAGGATGTCTGGAGTCAGGGATGTATACATGATTGAGGCCCCACTGGGCTCCATCCCGACCATGCTCTATACAATATCTCACATTTATAGCCCAGAGCATTGAAGCCTAGCCACACTGTATATCCCCTAGTCTGAGCAAAACTGAGTGAATTTTCCAAGTACTCTAATCCCTGCTGATGTGCAAGTAGACCTTCTGCCCTTGGATTTCCCTAGGTGGTTCTCACAGTTAAGTGTTGGGCTATTAACCAGAAAGATTAGTGGTTTGCTTTCATTTTGGAGGACAGACCTGCAGATCTGCTTTCAAAAAGTCACAGTCTTGAAAACCCTACAGAGTACAATTCTGCTCTCATACATACAGGTCATCAGGAATTGCCATCAACTCAACAGAAATTGGTTTTGCTGTTTGTTTTTCCTACCTTCTTCCATAAGGATTTAGCTAAAAGAAAGGATGAATTAGTAGTTAGAAAAACAAAATGGTCCATGAACTGTAATAATCAGGCTAGAATGTCTTCTAAGTTCCCTAGACATTTATGACATGGACTCATTTAAAAACAAAGGCATTGGTAGAAATCATGCAATTAGAGTAACTTCTATGATTTTTAAAGTAATTTTTGGATGGAGGGGTGTAAGTATAAACATTTAGCAGTTTGAAATATGCATATATGAAGGAACTCCTGGATAAAAACTAGAAAATGACCACAGACATAAAGCGATTTAAATTCTGGGAAGATAATATTTGTCAGTAGAGATCCAACATAAAATACATAATTTCTCACATGGTCATACAGCAGAAAGTTCAACCACTTTGATTAAGACCCTCAGTTTTCCTATCTCCCTATTTGTTGTTGTTGTTGTTAAGTGCTATTGAGTCAGTTCTGACCCATGGCAACCTGTGTAGGGTTTCTAAGGAGTGGCTGGTTAGCCTGAACCGCCAGCCTTGAGATCAAACAGACTTTGCAGTCCAGCACATTAACCCACAGCACCACACCAGGACTCCATCTCCCCATTACATACCCTGACATAGCCCAGAATTACTTATGTACTCCAGCCAGAACTCAGCTGCACCTCCTAGAGGTCACCATCATTGCCAATAGAAGAGTCCACTGAATTTCAGATAGTACAAAAAGATTCTTTGTTGGCCACATCAGCCACACTGCTAATACATAGTGCAGGTGGCCATAACCAAGGCCAAGAACTGGAGAGAAGAGCTTCATTTCAATTCCTGTCTACCACACGGCAGTTGGTCAAGCTTGACTCCCTCTTGCTCAGTTCAGTGTTCATCTAGAGGTGCTCAGAACTAAATGAGCCTGAGTGCAAAAGTTTGGCCCTCTCCACTCATTTTTTCAGGCAGACTGCCTCCAGTACCCAGTTTCTGGAGGCACAGAAGCATAAGTGCTTCTTTTACAGCCAGATCTCTGGAGTAACCAACCCAATGGTTCCTTGCTTTCTATCCTTTTGGAGAGTTTGTTTAGAAGGTCTCACTACTCTTCCCTGTTCCTGAGCTAAGGACATCTCTCTCCAGTCAGATGGGGTTCCTTAACTTTAAATCAAAAATAAAAGAGATTGGACAACTACTATGAATAATCCATACCTTCACAGTAAATCTAAGTACCTGGGTATTTAATCAAAACTAATTCCAACTCCTAGTGTGGCACTGTCAGATAAGTGATGGACTATTAACCTCAAAATTGGCAGTTCAAACCCACCAATCATTCCTTTGAAACCCTATACAGGGTCTCTGAGTCAGAACTAACTTGACAGCACTTAACAACAACAATTTCAACTCAGTGAACTGCCCACTCTGTTCTAATCTGTGAGCTCTGTAGCCAATGCCTGTAGTTCCTTGTGCAGAAGAAGTGTTTAGTAAATACTGGATGGCTGCAAAAGGGCCACCTTCTTCTTTTAGTGGTGGGGGTCTCTTCTAACACTCTGCTGGAGTATCCTAACTACCTCAAGTCTCCTCTTCTCTCAGAGTGCACCACTCATTGCTTACACTCATTGTAGATGTATTCTGCTTAAGGTCCTGCATCTGACTCATTCTTTCCAGGTGAGGTCAGGTGAGCTGTATTCTGTCCTAGTCAGACTAATGTCTACACATATATTCTAACAGTTCCATGAATATGAGCCCTAGGCTTCCATGAAGATGATTGAGGCTCTTCCAGCCAATGCCTCCTCATTACCCCTTGTAATTTGGGATGTAGTACCAGCAGTGGACCATGTTACATGACCATATTAAGCCAGCCATAAACCAAACCCTGCCCAGCACACTTTAATTCTCCTATCTCCACGCTATTTGGGGCCCCTAGCCTAGTTTCAACCTCCTCTAGGCTGGTATAAAAAAATTATTTCACTTGATTTATTGTGGTTGTTAAGTGCTGTCAAGTTGGTTCTGACTCATAGGAACCCTGTGCAGGGTTTCCAAAGAGCAGCTGGTAGTTTTGAACTGCTAACCTTGTGGTTCACAGTCCACTATTGATCCCATAGTGCCACACCAAGAGAATGACCTTTTTTAGAAGATCTTCACCAAAAAGGGAATGAAAAATTTCACCCACTAAACTTTTATTTGGTACTTGGACTTCTATTTAAAAAAAAATGTGTTTTACAGCATCAGTAGCAATTAGAAACAGACCAACAGAAGGAAGCTACAGACACCAAAAGAAATAGTAAAGGTTAGAGCAGAAATAAATGAGATAGAAAACAGAAAAA
>NW_006408768.1:2090252-2095926 GCF_000296735.1 Chrysochloris asiatica | reverse complement strand
TTCAAACTGCTGGCCTTGCGGTTAGCAGCCCAACACATAATCCACTACACTACCAGGGTTCCTTGGCTAGGAATAGAAAAAAGAAAATTAAGAAAGATAGCAGTCATCCAGGAAGAGGGAAAGCAGGATTTTGTGTTGCTGAACATCACCAATTTTTGAAAAATGTCATATTTTTTAGCCCAATGGCTGCCACACTCTGGTCAATGATAATATTTAATTCCACTTGAGAGGTGAAAGCCTCCTAACAAAGGGCACAGAACTGAATGATACAGCTTTGTCTCCACCTGCAGGAATGAAGGAAATAAATTCTTATTTGTTATTTGAAAATATGTAAGACCTCTAGTTGTTGTTGTTAAGTGCTGTCAAGTTGGTTCCGACCCATAGCAACCCTGTATAGGGTTTCCAAGGAGCAGCTGGTGAGCTTGAACCACCGATCTTGCAGTTCAAATGACTTTGCAGTCTGACACATTAGCCCACAGTGCTATACCAGGACTCTAAGACCTTCAAAAATATGAGATATAATTAGTATTCAACTAAGAAAAATTTTTTTTAAATAATTAGAGCAAAGCTGAGTCAAAAAAAAAAAAAAATAGTTATCACTATGCTTATTTTTGGAGACCTGGTGTGGCACTGTGATATAAACAATGAAACACAAATCAGTCTGAACCACAAAGTCGGCAGTTCAAACTCACCAGTCGCTCCTTGGAAACCTTACATAGGGTCACTAGGAGCCAGAACCAACTCGACGGGCATGAACCAAAATGCTTATTTTTATAACTTTTCATTGAACTCTAATGTTCATGAAGACAAATTCAAAACCACAAATGTTTATTGAACACACTTGTATAAACATTATCTAGATCAAGAAGCAGGGCATTCACAGCATCCAAAAATCTGCCTCACAAACCATACTTTCCACTTACCTTCAAAACCAGGATTCATCACATCCTATAGAAGAAAGGAAGACTGAGGGCAGTTAAGCAATAACCTACTGACATGCTGACAGTATCTTGGCCCTTAAGTATTCTGGTCCAGGAGCTGCCCTAAGAAAAAGCGATGGCCAGCCCCTGTTGTGATGGGGGAAGGCTCCTGACTCGTACTATGTTTCCAAATATGATCAGTTCATGTTCATGCTCAAGGAGAGCTCAGTTCTCACTTTCACTTTGTAAACTAAGATTGAGATTTGTCATCACCAAACCCACATCTCATGTACTCTGGCAGAAGCATGGTATACAGAATTTAGGGAGGACACATGGCTGATCCATCAAGTCTGGGAATACCAAGGGGTCAGTGTTCAACACCTACACCAAGTCAGGAACAAAACTCCATTGCTTATGAACCAACTACAACTTCTAACTAAAATAAATCTGCATCTGATTTAGGTTATCCCATGTTGACTGATGTCCAATGTGTTAAAAACTATTGTTCCAGCAGTTTATCAGAGTTTGGTTGTTTGAAGGTAGAGAATATGTACGGTTCTTGTTACTCCTTTTTAGCTGGAAGCAGAAGTCTGAATAATTATGCTCTGAAAACCCTTTGCGCTCTAGAAAACAACACAGTTTCTAAAATAGAAAACATCTTCTTAAATTTCATTATATATGAGTCCGGCTGCTAACCTCAAGGTCAACAGTTTGAAACTAACTACCAGCTGTTCTGCAGAAGAAAGATGAGGTTTTGTGCTCACAAAAAGATTTATAGGGTCACTGAGTCAGAACTGACTCCATAGCACATAACCACCACGACCATTTAATGGGTACAGTTTCTGCTTTATATATTTGCTTTTGTGTGACCATAAAGTCTCTTGGTGTTTCAAGATTTAATCTAAAATCAACCCATCCTCCACTGATTACTTTAGGGAAGAACAAATTCACATTTTAATGTTAAAAACACAAGCGAAAAGGGCATAAGGAGAGAGGAAGTGGAGAAAGAAAATCTTAAAACTTAAAATATAATAGACCGATTTTCTGTCCTGGTGTGGTGCTGTGGGTTAATGCGCTGGACTGCAAGGTCAGTTTGTACCTTAAGGTGGGAGAGTCAAGCTCACCAACTGCTCCTTGGAAACCCTGTACACGGTTGCTATGGGTTGGAACCAACTCACTGGCACTTATCAGCAACAGCAGTTTTCTTTTTAGTTTTTTAAATGTTTGCTAAAAATCAATGCCTTGTAAAAACTATATTTGAAAATTTATCACTCAAAGAGTTAAGCTGGGCTCCCTGGGGTGATTTGGGAGGCTGGTGACCCTGCCAGGTGCTTTTGGTAACAATGTGTCTGGTACATACACACTGTGGGCATACTTCAGCTATTCAACCCCAGACAGAGGAAATGGGGACTAGGGATGAGGAGGGGGTGGGTTTAGAAAATAAATGAAAAGAGAAAATGGCCCCAAACTCTTTACTGTGGCTCTTCATGTGATAAAGCCTGCATTGTGTGAAACTGTGAGCCAAATGCGGTTATTCAGCCATCACGGACTGCGCCTAAAATATAAAAGTTATGCTCCAGCTGGTTAGCTTCGCATACTATAAAGGAAAAGGGCCTCCTCATTAGCTACAACTTTTTTTTAACAGCCCACCATCATTTCATATTTTCAGAAAATGAAAAAAAAAAAAAAATTAATCCTCTCTTCCCCAACATGTCAGCTGAATTTTCACTTAGCAGTGAATTGGTGTGAATGCTTGGACTTAATTTGATGTTTTCTAAAAACAAGCCCTCCAGTGGGCTAATCAGAATCCTTGTACATGGGGAGCAGCTTTTACCTTCTCTTCTCCCCCTTCTACCTTCTTCCCACCCCTACCCCCAAAGACCTTTACCTCCATCTGTGCTCCTAGATGAGAGCCTTACAGTGAATAGGAAGCAGTTTTTAAAGAGAGAGAGGTGGCGGGGTGTCTATGAATGAGACTTGGAAACCAAATGGGGCCCTAGGAGAAAAAAGTCATTCAGAACTGCTGATAGAACTCAATGGTACTCACTATTGCAAAACGCAATGGACTTTTTACTTAGCTGATCACCTAATGTTTTAGATTAACTTGATGTGATTTTCCAAAAAGAAAAGAACATGACTCATAGCCATGCATCTGCTTACTGTGTGAAAGCCACTGTCTTGTCTTCTTTAAACTTGTGTGCAAGGCCCTTTTGGTGGGGGAGAGGGGGTGCATTTTGGTGGGGGAGAGGGGGAGCAGAGGGCATTCTTTCATATGAATAAACATCAGGGAAAATTAGATGGCAAGCTGTTCATTTGCAAAGGTAAGTTGTGCTAAAAAAACAAAAAAATTTATATGCTGCAATTTTATCAGAATAATCTATGTCCAAATATTCTGAACTCTGTATTTAAGACAGTGTCCATAAAATATCCAAACACTTGTCTTAAAGGCCTGGTTTTTTTCTCATCTGTTGTGAGCAGAAATAGCACTTTCATTTGTTGTAGTAAATTGTTTCCCCACAGATAGAGCTATGGAATAGAAGGAGCATTTCTGTGAGGAAGAGCCAGTCACCAAGCCAGAGGATGACATTTATGCTTTTGGATGGTCTTCATTTACATTGTACCAGCTATTATATTGTTTTATATATTTAAAAGTAAATATTTGATCTTGTACATTTAATTTGACTAGATACCAGAAGTTGGACTATTCTGATACCCTATCAAATGTCTCCTCTCCTTTTAAAGACAAAATTACTGGTGTAAGGGTTATGACTGGGAAGAGCAGACACTGAATGTGCTTTCTGGTTTGAAATCAATATATTCTTAAATTTCAGCATTGGAATATCACTGTGGGTTTGACTGTAGCATATTGCAAATTAGGTCTCTGAAAGGTGGTGGTTTGAGCCCATCCAATGACACTACAAAATAAACGGGCTGGCTTTCTGCTACCACAGAGATCACAGCCTGAAAAAAAAAATCCTGCCAAGCTTAATTCTACTCTGTAACACATAGGGTCGCCGTGAGTCAGAATAGACTCTTGGCAACAGGTTGTGGTTTTAGATTGCAAGTAATTTCTCTAAGATCCTAACTGGGATAAAATGCTATTTGTTCCTTGGCCTTTCAAAAGTTTCTTCTACTTTAGGAAGTACTGTGATTTGTTCCTAGTAGGTACCTAATAAATATTTCCTGATTAGATTTAATCTAGGGCAATATCTCTATGAACTATTTGGTAGCCAGATTCTTTAACATTCCTACAATGTTTCTCCTGATAGCTCAGTTCTCAGCAGTGAAGATGAGGTGGGTTATCTGAGGTGATTTCCAGTCTGGATGCCTTTCCTATGATCTCAGAGACCCAGCTTTCTGAGGTGACATCAGGACAGCATCCAGAAGAGGTCCTTCTAGGTGAAACCAACCTAAGAATTGGCAAGGAGCTATGCAAGGGTTCTCAGCGCTGAAATTTATACTCTGATTTCAGGAGGAGAACCCCCCTCCCATTCTATGTCATTGAACCTGAGAAGAAACATAGCCTGGCTGATACCTTTTTAGACCATTTCCTCTGGTGAGAATAGAATAATGAAGCTCATGAATAAAGAAGAGTGCATGCTGCTTGTCCTGGCTCCCAAGCCTACGCAAGAGCAGTTGTCAGTACATCAAAACCCAGACAACCATAACATGGGAGGGCTTGAGGGAGGCTCTGCTGCTTATTAAAAAAAAAAAAAAGCTAATTTCCAGACAAGTTGCTTTATAGTGACCCCAGGGACAGATCATTTAATACACAACGTAAGTATGTGCTTAGGGAATCAACAAAACAGGAGCACCAGTTACTCAAATCAAAGACCCATAGATGGTTGTAGACAGGACACAAGGAAAAGTGAGCATCACAATGGAAGAGAACTGGCAGATCACTAAATGAAATGGATACTAGTTCCAGTGCCTGTGAATGTATTGAAAATAAAATTCATACAAAGTCACAATGTTGTTTAAGTACTAGGCCACTACCACTTCACCATTTTTGTTGACATGTGTGTGTCTTTGTAGTCCCCTCCTATGTAACTGAAATTCCTTATTTTAGAGGGTCTCTTGAGAGTATACTGCTTGGTTCTAATAAATAAGAGTTGGGGGTACACTGTCGAGTCTAACACTTGTGATATTCACTCAACATGCAACTTGATCCAATATGAGCAGTTACTGGGCAAGGATGAATTATATTCATAAATAACGAATCTCTGATCTATTTTGAGAGACATGTCTGTACGTTCATGTCTGCTAATCTAGCAACGCTAGCCAAGAGGACCAGCAACACTCTTTGCCATTATACACAACCAATGGGAACTCCAGCCCTAGATGACATGCAAGAGCAAGGGACCTTGAATAAGTTAACCACTGGAATGAATCCAATCCAATTACTTTTTAACTATGTAGCATTAATATATTGTTATGCCCTAAGTTTTGGGAAAATAATAATTACAACTATAACTTCAAAATATGTTTGTCATACATATGGATGCAACTAGTTTAATAAAATACAAACATGGGTAATAATTTAATATAATTCTAAGAGCAAATTTCTAGAAAATACAGGCAATATTAATGTTTATCTAGCACAAAAAGTTTTAATTTATGTATCAAGTGAGTTTTGTTTTTTATTATCTGTTCTGTGGAACACAGAGCTTGCTATTACTCTCTATCTGCTAGTAAACTGGCTTTGTGCACATTAAAAGGATGAAAAATTCATTACTTATCATGCAAAATATTGT
>NW_006408768.1:2089173-2090152 GCF_000296735.1 Chrysochloris asiatica | reverse complement strand
CAAAAGATAATAACAGAATACTATGAAAAGTTGTACTCCAACAAATTTGAAAACTTAGAAGAGCTGGATACAGTTTTAGAAAAACATGATCTACTTAAACGTACACACAATGAAGTAAAAAAACTGAACACACCCATAACAAAAGAAGAAATTGATCAGTCATCAAAAAACTCCCAACCAAAATAAGTCCAGGCCCATAGGCTTCACTGGTGAGTTCTACCAAACATTCATGGAAGAGCTGTCACCAACTCTACTCAAAGTATTCTGGAATATACAAAAGGATGGAAAACTTCCTAATACGTTTTATGAAACAAGCATAACCCTCAAACCAAAATCAAGAAAGGACGTCACAAAGAAAGAAAATTATAGACCAATATTCCTCATGAACATAGGTGTAAAAACTGTCAATAAAGTCCTAGCCAACAGAATCCAGCAGCATATCAAAAAATTAATACATCATGATCAAGTAGGATTCATATCAGGGATGCAAGGATGGTTCAACATTAGAATAATGATCAACATTATCCACCATATAAGTTAAAAGAAAATAACCACATGATCATATTGATTGATGCAGAGAAGGCATTCAACAGAATCCAACATCCATTCCTGATAAAACCCCTCAACACAGTAGTAATTGAATGGAAATTCCTCAACATCACCAAGAGCATATATGCAAAACCAACAGCCTACATTACTCTCAATGGAGAGAAACTGAAAGTCTTTCCTCTGTGAACAGGAATAATACTAGTGTCCCATTTGTCACCACTCCTATTCAATAATATTTTGGAAGTCTTAGCAAGAGCTATACAGAAAGACAGGGAAATTAAAGGCATCCAAATTGGCAAAGGAAGGAGCTCTGGTAGCGTAGTGGTTACGTATAGGGCTATGAACCACAAGGTCAGCAGTTCAAAACTACCAGCTGTTCCGCAGGAGAAAGATGAGGCTTTCTGCTCCCATAAAGATTTACAGCCTCAGA
>NW_006408768.1:2088414-2089015 GCF_000296735.1 Chrysochloris asiatica | reverse complement strand
GATTCCTCTATACCAAAAACGACAGTGCTGAAAAGGACATTAGGAAAGCAATACCATTTACAATAGCCACCCAAAGGATGAAATATCTAGGAATAAATGTGACCAGAGAAAAAAAGGACCTATACAAAGAAAACTACAAAACACTACTACAAAAAAACAAAAGAGACCTACAAAAATGGAAAAATGTACTATGCTCCTGGATAGGAAGATTTAACATTGTGAAAATGTTGATACTGCCCAAAGCAATTTATACATATAATGCAATCTCAAACCACAATCCAGCGGCATTCTTCAAAGAGATGGACAAAACAATTACAAACTTTATATGGAAAGGAGAAAGATCCAGGATAAGCAAAGCACTGCTTAAGAAGACGAATAAGGTTGCAAACCTCTTACTCCCCAACTTCAAAATTTATTACACGGTTACAGTGGTCAAAACAGCTTGGTACAATGAAAGATACATTGATCAATGGAACAGAACCAAGAATCCAGAAATTAACCTATCCACATACAGCCAACAGATTTTTCACAAAGAACCTAAATATATTGCACAGGGAGGGGATAGTCTTTTCAACAGATGGTGCTGGCAGAACTGGAAAGC
>NW_006408768.1:2081537-2088314 GCF_000296735.1 Chrysochloris asiatica | reverse complement strand
TAGATAATAAAAATTATATAAATGTATTTTACTTTCCATTTCCCTTCATACTGACTTTAAGAATTTGATTGATATTATTATGGCTCAAACAGCATTTTTATTGAGAAGTGGTACTATTGTTACATTAATTATGTAAACTCTCTGATTATGGAAGTTGAACAATTTCACAAAGAAATAAATTGTATGTTTCATAAATACTGCATATGATAACAATTATATTTTCCTTTTCATTTTGGACTTGTGTGTAGCCTTACCTTCAGTTCTCTCTTACTGATGACTTAAGAATCACCAAGGGCACTATCATCATTTGACTCGTGAAGTATCTGATGCTGCCCTGGACAAAGTAAACCAAAACACATCTTCAGATTGAGCATACCCATGTATCTGTATCATGGTCTTTGTGATCACTTTTGTCTCATTGAATATCAGCAGTCATCCAACAAACTGTGATGATTCAGCATCAGAGGATAGAAAGTGAGTGCATGAGTATTTTAAAATATGATTTTAAGACAAAAAGATTTATGGAGCTCTCTCAAGGGTCTGCCAACAAACATCATGTCACAAATGAATGAAATTATTTTTTGTTGCCTTGGCAGTACTCTTTTTATTGACTATCTCAGATCTGAAGAACAAAACATCAATTTTTTTACTTGCTAATTTTTAAATCTAAATTTTTGTGTTAATGTTCAAATTCTAATATAAATTTTATTTTATAAATATTACTTGTTTTATAAATTTTATTTATTTTAACTACTCAATTTAATTTACTACAGTTGAGACAAATTTAATGAATGGTATAGTTTTCTATAAAAATGGCAACAGCTAAGTGAAATACAAAACTGTAAGTTCACAGCAGAGAAGGATTTTTGAACCCCTAAAGACAATTCCAAAATTAACTTCTCTCTAAAACGTAATGAATCTGGAAGAAATTCTTCCGTTGAATGCTCAAGTATAATGGGTACAAATCATTATACTACTAGTGCTGCTAGTTCAGAAATTACTAATAGCAATACAAATAAACACATTCTGTATTATGCTTTACCATAGTAAAAAAAAAATTAATAATGGTGTAAAAAGTGAAACTATTTTGAAATCTAAAATTGTCACTGCTAAAGAACCTACAAATAACAGACCCTGCTTTGTGGAGTATTTTTTCTTCTAATGATGTAAATTATTGGATCAAAAAAGGACCAAGTCAACATCACAGTGGACCATTTGAAAATTCATGTTGAAAATGTCTGGGTGGTAAATAAACAAGATTCTGTAGCCAGAATATATTTCTGAGGTACAAAGCTAATTCTAAAAATGACAAGAGGGAGTGTTTACTGTATTCTACTTCAGTCAACTCTGTGTATTGATGTATTTGTAAACTATTCCGTCATAATTCATTTAGCTTTCCATTTACTATTGATAGGTTATTGATAGGAGCAATTCAAATATGACTGATAAACATCAATTCACAGAGATTGCATGTTGTCATATTTAAACTGAAGACATGGTTTTGGCTTATGTCATGAACTGGAAACACAAATTAATGGATAATGTCAGTATTGAAAAGTTGTTGTTATAGTTATAACAACTGCTAAACATGAACTATCTTTTTGAGGGCAAAAATGAAGTGTTTGGGTCCCCACAAAATGGAAACTTGGGGAAGTTTACTTGAATTTGTTACTCAGTTTGATTCATTTTTATCAATATGGCAATGTGGAAAATGACAATGCGTAATAAATATCTTAATCAATGTGTAAAGAATTAATAAACTTAGTAAGTGATAAAGTTTGATAATGATTTTCAGTGAAATAATTATAGCTTGATATTTCAGTTTGTCTGTATATTTCACTCCTGTTCTTTCTCACACAGATCAGCTAAGCACTGCTTTAAGGTATGTAGCTCCAATAGATGGGAAACCTACTGAGCTATTTATTACATTTACTAGCTTAAAAAGTTATCACAGTGAAAACATTGCAAATCAAGAACTTCACTATTTATGTAAAGTCTGAAAAAATGATTTTTCTAAGTGCAGAAACCAGTCTTATGACAATGCTGCCAACATGTCAAGACATTATGAAGGTATACAACAGAATATTTTAGAAAGCAATGAATATGCCATTTCTATACCATCTTATGTGATTTTACTTAATCTTGTAGGACATAGCACAGTAGATTGTTGTCTAGAAGCTGGTGATTTTTTTTTTTTTTCTGTTCAGTTACTCTACACATTTTTTTACCATCTTTACTCATTGATGGGACTCCTGGTGTGGCACTGGACTGCAAACCACAAGATCAGCAATTCAAGCCCACCAGCTACTCCTCAGAATCCCTATAAAGGGTCTCTATGAGTCAGAATCGACTTGATGGCACTTAATAACAACAACAAGATACTTAAATTAGACAAAAAAAAAAACAAAAAAAAAAACAAGTAAGTAATAGAAGTATTCCACAGGTACAGAGAACCAGAGATCAATTTCATGTAACCATATACAACATTATCTCGACACACTTGAATCTTATGTGAAAAGAAAGGTGAAAGTGTACAGAGTTCTTTTCAATAGTCTTTCTTAAATAATGTGGATACAAATGATAAAGAGTGCCTCAGGTAACCAAGAAATTAGTGCAGGCTTACTGCACTGACTTAAATACAAGCCTTTATGAAATGTGGTAATTGCATTTTTACATGAGAATTAAGTTTACATTTTTAGGAAAGACAAATTTTACTCATATAGGCATGTAAGAGTCTGTAATAGAAGATAAACTATGATGCATACTCCCAAAGCTGAAATAACTATAAGCATATTCCTAACTATGATGATCACAAACTGCACAAAAGAATACCCATTTTCATCCCTAAGTAGACTAAAAATCTTTGGCGTAGAACAATGATTCAGAGAAGACTATTCATTATCCTTAATATGTATGGTAGTAGATCTTGTTTGGTAGCTTAATTGTGATAAAAATCATTGATGAATTTGCAAGAACAAAGAATAGAAAAAACATTTTAAATTTTACATGTTAGCGAGAAAAGATCTATCTGGAAATAAAATACAGTAATCTGTTACAATATTTGTTTTCTAATCATTAATATTTCTTTTATGACACCTTTCCTATGTTCACTTATAACTATAATGAAAATATAAGCATTTATTATGTAATAAGCATCAAAATTGAAGTTTGATTCATTTCAAGCAAAATTGGTGTGTGTTAAGCTGGGTTTTCTAGAGAAGCAAAACTAGTGAAACATGTATATGTAAAGAGACTATATATAATAAAGAGAAGTTTATTATCAAGGAAATGGCTTGCAATTGCAGAGTCCCAAGTCCCCAGCAGGAGGAAAAGACAGAGCCTTTCTCGAATGTCCATTATATTGGGAGCAGGTCACATGCCCAAGGAAACATCCTTTCAAATGATAGGCTGCTTATAGCCAATCATCATAAAGTTAAATATGCTGGTATTATATTAGATTTCATCACCATGGAAATAAGCATATTTCAAGTGCTAAACCTCTGGAAATCCTAGCCAAGTCAAGTTGACACAGAACCCTAACTATTACAGTCCACCCTTGTCAACTTGACACCTAGAAACTATGTGCATAAACTCTAAATAAAAAAAACTGTCAAGTCATACTTGGGCCTAACATGATACAACTAAAAAACATACCACCAAAACAGCACTGACCCCATTTACATCTTAAATGTCACAAATGAGCTAAGCAAAAAGATTTGATGCACACATGCAAAACAAAACAAAAAATATATATTCATTAAATTGTCCAAAGGCACATTCTGCAATCCAGCCTCCTGTCCATAGGCACACAGGCATACTTTGTCCATGGGTCTAGAGTCTGAAGCTGATCTATTTCTCCAAGCCACCGCCTCTGCCACCATCTCTCCTATCACTGCTTTGTCAGGCAGGGATCCCATGCTCCACACATACTTTTCTTGCTTTTTGGTCCAGGAATCATCTGTTTCTGAAATGAAAGATTAAGCACTCCCACTTCTTACTTCTAGAATTACAGTTTGGCCATTACAAATGATCCTACTAATAATACTCAGAATTTAAATCATAAATTCCTATCGCATCATTCCCCACTCCCTTTCTCCAGACCCATCTGAAAAAGAGAAAAATTATTCATTGGGGATCCTACTTTGTCCCCTCATTCTAAAGCTAAGCACTACCACAAAAGCTTGTAAGCCAGCCACTTTGTGCCTTTATAGCCCCCACCCCCATTTTTTGATAGCCAGTATCTACACTCCCTGTCCATATCAACCCAGTGCATTGAGGAGACAAGTTTGTTCCTTGATCTGAAGAATCTTCCATTCTGGTTGGAATTTTGAGTTACTACATCCATAAGCAAAAGTCAAGTTCATTTTGCCCAGTGAAATAGACTTCTTGTGAAGCTTTTGTAGTGTATAGGAACTTAGGTGAAATCCTGAGCCCCATCCAGAACCTTCTCAGGTGGGGACATCCCCACTTGAAAGGACAACAGACAAGCCTGAAAAAAACTAGAGGAACAGAAAATATTCTTGAAAGAAAGATCCGAAGAAAAAAATCCAAAGGAAAAATGGCAGTCTGATTGACTACTACAAGAACAAGCAAGTTGTTCACTGGGAGCCATCAAGGCAAAAAATCAAGTACCTTCAGAACAAACCCCCCTCTAAGATGGAAACTCAAAGGAAACACAGAGCAGGCATGTAAGATTGCTAGTGACTACATTGGTCAGCTGGTGAGTGGAAGAGGGGGAAAGGCAGCAATGAATATATGGGCTAAGTCTGACTATGTTCTATAGACTTCATAGACCTGGAGATGAGAGAGAGAAGAGGCAGGACTGGTTGGTCCAAAGTGTGGTGAAACCTGGGAACTCCTGAGCCCATGGATAAGGATATAGCCACAGAGGGCTAGAGCTGAGAAGGAAGCATACAGCTGATATGAAGTGAGGGGTGTTGCACAAGAACACCCAAACTTGTAGATAGTACCCATTTGACCTAGCCTCAATGGCTTGATGATCAGAACCCAACTAGAGGAAGATGAAAAACAATTTTTAACCAAGGAAACAAGTTTAAATTACTACAATTTGATGAACTTGATTTATACTTATGGATGTAGTAGCTCAAAATACCAACTGAGAAGGAAGGAGTCTTCATACCAAATATCAATCCTATCCCCTCTGTATACAGGGTTGATAAGGGCAGGTAACTTAGATATTGGCTACCAAAAATGGGGGTGGGAGGGGGAGGGCTATAAAGGCATGAAGTGACTGGCCTACAAGTTTTCAAGAAGGCGTTTAGTTTCAGAGTATGTGGGGGAAGGTAGAATCCCCACTGAATAGTTTTAATCTTGTCTAGATTGGTCTGGTGAAAGGAGATGGGGATAAGACTCTTATGATTCAATAGTAAGTAATTGTTATCATGACTAATGAGAACATAACAACTGTAAAGGTAGAAGTTTTATGACAAAAATGGGGGAGTAGTTAATCTTACATTCCAGGAACAGAGGACCCTAGAACCATCAAGGGATAAGAGCTTGAACAGAATGTGGGACCCTATCCAGAGAAGCAGTGACACCAGAGATAGAGGCAGAGATGAGGACATGGATAGACAGAGCAGCTGAAGACTCTAGACTCATGGAAAGAGAAAGGCTGTGTGCTGGCAGCCAGGAGGCAGGCTTGCTGAATGTGCCCTTGGTTTAAATGATTATATATTCCTGAGTGCTTTTGTGTACATCCAAAAAAAGGGGGGAGGGGTTGGGAATAGAAGCAAATACTGCTGAATGATGATGAACGGATGAGATTGTAATCATTACATTGAAATGATGAGTGTAAAACAAATGTTCTCCCATGTAAACTATCACTCAATTCACAATTAAAACTGAAGAAAAGAAAAGTTCATCAAGTTGTAGCAACTGCTACTGCTCACAGTATCAAACATCTTTATCTACATCTGGTCATGTACTAGCCACAACTCAGCCCTAGCCAGCCAAACTAGGTCAAATGGTTACCAATTGAAAATTTTGGGAGTTTACACACATCTCTCTGCACTTAAGACCAACTGCCCCCTTCGCTCTCAGTCTTAGTCTCCAAGGGCAAGGCCAGTAATCATGGGCTCAGGGTTTGCACAACTCCCTAAACTTCAGACCAGTCATCCCTTCATATTCTCTCTCATTTTAAGGTTAATTGGTGCCAATGGAACATATCCAAACTCAGTCTGTGTATTCAATGCTGCGTTTTCCCCAATTCCACTTACAAGTAGACCCAGGTGGTCACCAACAAGCATACAGCTAACTCTCTGGTTCCCTTTAACTTTCAGTTCTAGAAGGGGTTTTCTCTGATGATCCGACTTCCCTTGCCTTGATTCCTCTGTATTCAAAATGCCAAATTGCCTTTTTTTTTCTCTCTTTGCTTGGATCTCCTGTTCTCCCAAAAGCTGTGGGTTGGTCTGCATGTCTTTTCATATATCATATATATATATGGAGCTCTGGTAGTGTAGTGGCTACAAATCGGGCTGCTAACCTCAGAGTCAACAGTTCGAAACTACCAGCTGTTCTGTGGGAGAAAGATGAAGCTTTCTGCTCCCGTAAAGATTTACAGCGTCAGAAACCCTGTACAGAGTCATTATGATTTGGAACTGACTCCATGGCACATAGCCACCAGATAGATAAATAGAGAGAGAGAGAGAGAGAGAGAGATTTATTATCAAGGAAATGGCTTACAAAGAATAGTCCCAGCTTCCCAGAGGAAGAGAGCAAGAGAGCTTTTTCTCCATATCCATTATTTTGGGAGCAAGA
>NW_006408768.1:2079140-2080477 GCF_000296735.1 Chrysochloris asiatica | reverse complement strand
GATCCCAATCTCCTTTAATTAGTCCGCCCAGACAGATTGGAAACCATGCAGTGGAGATTCTACTTTCCTCCGTGCCCTCTGCATCTAAGCTCCCTCTTGAAAGCTTGTAAGCCAGTCACTTCTTGCCTTCATAACCCCTCCATTTTGGTTAATTCATGTCCAAGTTGCCCCATCCCTGTCTATCCTGTGTATCAAGGGGGTGGGAATGATCCTTGCTGTAAAGATTCATTTACTCTTTTGAGCTACTGCATCCATAGGTATAGGTCAAGTTCATGTAATTGTATCAGATTACTCGTTTTTTCCCCCCTCTTCTTACTTCTTCTAGTCAAGTTCTGATCATCCAGTCATTGAAGCCAGGTCAAGTGGATATTATGTGCAAGTGTAGGTGTTCTTGTGCATATGGCCTCTCTTCTTATCAGTTGGATGCTTCACTCTCCAATTTAGTCTTCTGTGGCTATGTCACTGACTCTGGGCCCAGGAGTCCCCAGGTCTTGCCATACTGCTGGCCAACCCGGTATCCACCTGGTTTCACAGGACTCTATTAAACATGGTTGGACTTAGGTCACAACTTCATTGCAGTTTTTCCCTCATTTCCCCTTATCAGTGACCAATGTGGTCACCAGTCAGAGCACATGTCTACTCGTTTATTCCCCTTGAGTCTGAGTCTTGAAATGGGGTTTTCCCTAAGGGGACCTGGGCAAACAACTTGCTTGCTCTTGTAGTAGTCAGTCAGACTGCTGTTACTATTTTGTATTTCCTGTCAGTCTTTCTTTCAAGAAGTATCTTCTGTTCTTCTAGCCACTCCAGGATGGTCTGCTTGTCCTTTCAAGTGGAAAATTTCCACCTCAGAAGATTCTGGATGGGTTTCAGGATTCCACCTATGATCTTCTGCAATGCAGAGGCTTTTCAGGAAGTTTCCTTCACTGGGCACATTGTAGCCCCATTTTAGGTATTCCAATCAGTTATAGACAGAAGACAGACTTACAAGCTTTCTATGATGATATCTCTGGCTATTCCTTTCTCTCCCCCTCAAGTATCTATTTAACAATGGTATGCAAGGGAAACCAGGATTCAAAAGACAGCCAAACATCTTAATCTTATTTCCCCCCTTTTACTCATTCAAACCATGCCTCAATCCTTGTATCCCAGAGCCCTGTTTTTCCAGGGTTGTGCATACATCATTATTTACCTCTGTGCCATTTAGCACATGCACACCTGCTTAACTGTTCTCCCATCCATTATTGGTTTCTGCTGAGAGATCTGAACTTAATCTGACTTGCTTGCCTTTGTATGTAACACTTCTGTTTTCCCTAGCTGCTTTCAGTATTTTTTTTTTT